>NC_133778.1:81759095-81856158 GCF_003597395.2 Chelonoidis abingdonii
CTGACTGGAGTGAGCTCCTTTTTAAACCCAGGTGCCCTGATTAGCCTGCCTTGATTGGCTGCAGGTGATCTAATCAGCCTTTCTGCCTTAATTGGTTCTAGCAGGTTCCTGAGTACTCTAGTGCAGCCCCTGCTCTGGTCACTCAGGGAACAGAAAACTACTCATCCAATGACCAGTATATTTGCCCTCTACCAGACTCCTGTACCCCACTGGTCTGGGTCTGTCACAGTAGATAAATTGAAGAGGGTTCAGAGAAGAGCCACTGGAATGATTAAAGGATTAGAAAACGCGTTATAGTGACAGACTCAAAGAGCTCAATTAATTTAGCTTAACAAAGAGAAAGATAAGTGGTGACGTGATTATATTTTTATGTACCTACATGGGGAACAAATATTTCATAATGGGCTCTGTAGTCTAGCAGAGAAAAGGTATAAAAGATCCAGTGACTGGCAGTTGAAACTAGATAAATTCAGATTAGAAATGAGGCATACATTTTTAACAGTGAGAGTAATTAAGCATTTGAACAACTTACCAAGGGTCTTGGTGGATTCTCCATCACTGACAATTTTAAAATAAAGATTGGATGTTTTTCTTGGCTGCATTGGATTCTTTTCTTTCTTTCTTTCTTTTTTTTTTTTTTAAATATCAGCTACATCTGTTTTAGGGGTTGTCCATCCCTAAAGAAATCCTCCTGTTTATCGATCCTATTGAAGTTGTTCAACTTTAATTAAATAATTAAATATTGATTGCGTCACTATTGGGATAAAGGCTATGAAGGAAGTTCCCTGCACCCTCTGTCTGTTTGGTGTAAAACTAGGCAGGTGCCTAATTCATTCTTGCTAGAAACAACTTAGGCCCCTAAGCCATCCGACTCCAAGAGAGGGGTTCTTGGCTGAAGATCACAAGCATAGGTAGATATTTCCTTGTAGCTTGGACTTAGGCCTGATCTACACTGCACAGTAAGGTTGAGGTAAGGCAGCTTACGTCAACCTAATTATGTTAGTGTACACACTACAGCCTTTCCCTGCCGATGTAAGTTCCATACTACACCGACATAATACCTCACCTCCACAAGAGGCATAAGGCTTATATTGGTGTAGTTAGGGTGATGTAGTATCTGTGTAGACACTATGTTACTTATGTCGGTAATTGGCTGTCTTGTCAAATTGACACAACAGCCAGACAGCTAGAGCCCAAATGCCCCCGACTCCCCACTCCCAGCCTGGCTGTCCCTGCGTGGCTCCCTGCTCAGGGAGACAAGAGACCTGGGTGGCTGCGCCTTGCTCCCGGTAGGGAGGTGAGAAGCCTGAGCGGCTGGCCCCTGCTTCTGGCGGGGAGTGGGGAGGCGAGAGCCTAGGGGCAGATGGACTCCTGGCAGTGAGCCGCACGGAGCTGAGAGCTCTGTCTCTCAGTCCCCCACAGTGCCCCATTCAGTAGGTGGAAGTGCTTCTGGTGAGGACATGCACCACTGACAGAAGTAGGACAGTGTGGACATCAGCCATCACAGTAATTACTGTGGTGGCTGTAAATTGACCTTAACATTGGTCAACTTAAGTTTGTACTGTAGACATGCCCTCAGGCTCTGAACTCAAAGGCGGGGGGGGCAGAGCTTAGCACACACCCCTCTCGTTGGTGTCTTCATTGGCTAGTTGAGGCAGCGCCCTGTCCCTGCCTAGAATGCTGGATTTTGTGTATCCCATTCGGAGGTGCCTTTCTTTCCCCAGTCATTGTATAGGGAGTCTCGACACCTAACTCAGGCTTTTTGGATCACAGTACTCCAGTGATTTTCTAGGCACCTGAGTTAGGTGTTGCAACAGCCAAGTGCCTTTGTGATCTAGGCCCTAGTACTTCATGATGTTCTGATTAAGAATCTAGCATTACATAAAATGACATACATTTTATTTATGGATTATCTGGCTCATTAGTTACATAATTCCATTTTGGACACTTCCACTTGGAGTTGGCTATTTGCTGACATTTTCCTGTCTGTCTGATTTGCCTTCTTAGATATTTTGGTGGGATGGAAACTGTGAGATATAGACTTTGTGTCATATCTCCTGGATATGCCCAGACCTAGCCTTCCAATCTGATACTGTTTTCCCATACTGTTAGGAGGGGCATGGCTCACTGAGGCTGGTTTTGATCAATATTGTTTGCCCTTCCCCTTACCAGAAAAGATGTTGATTTATGTACAAATGTCAGACTCCTATATGGAACAAATTCTGAGTCTGGTGCTTTGGGTGAGGGAAACCTTCAGTACATTGTCAACTGACTTTAACTCTCACTAATATGCCCCAAAGGCAGTATGTTTACTGCTAGTATTGTCTGCATGCAATGTATCTGGGGTCTTAAAAATGAGTCTCAGAAGGTGATTTCTCTGTGAACAAAGAAGCAGCAAAAGTATAGGTGTGGTTTGACTTCTGTGTTTTGAGGGTGGCTCCAGTCAGGCCAACAGGGCCACGCATGGGGTTTGGGGGTACAAATTCCGAGCCTGCCTACAGAGCAGGGTCGCCCAGAGGAGGGAGGCAAGTGGGGCAATTTGCCCCAGGCCCTCAGGCCCCTCAGGGGCCCCCACGAGAGTTTTTCGAGGGCCCTGGAGCAGGGTCCTTCACTCCTTCTTCCGCTCCGGAATGGAAGGACCGCCCCACCGAGTTACTGCCGAAGTGGGACCCGCCACCCAAGTGCTGGGTCTTTGGCGGTAATTCGGCAGCTGGGGGACCTCGCCGTGGGTCTTCGGGGCACTTTGGCGGCAGGTTCCGGAGCAGGAGGATCCCCCGCCGCCGAATTACCACTGAGGCGGGGGGCCCCCGCTACCGAAGACCACATGCCCCCTGAACCTTCGGGGCAGCCCTGCCACAGAGCACCATTTCAGATTCGGGGGTGCATGCAACTTTAATCATGATTCTAGGGTCTACTTAGGCAACTGAAAACTCTAGTGTTTTTGGAGATAATAACAAAAATATCTGACAGGAGCATTGTATCGAATTCCTATATCAAGAAAGAAAATTAAATAAATATTAGACCTACTCAGCTCTAATACTAACATGTTCTGACATCTTGTGGCAAGTCACTTATGGAACACTGGTTAGATTTAAAATTGTAATGTATATTCTCACTCAGATACACTTACTAAAGTCAGAAGGGACCATCATGATCATCTAGTCTGACCTCCTGCACATTACAGACCACAGAACCTCCCCACTCACACCTGTAATAGACCCCTAACCTCTGGCTGAGTTACTGAAGTCCTCAAATCATGGTTTAAAGACTTCAAGTTACAGAGAATTCACCATTTATACTAGTTTAAACCTGCAAGTAACCCATGCCCCATGCTGCAGAAGAAGATGGAAATCACCCATGGTCCCTTCCAATCTGACCCAGGGGAAAATTCCTTCGTGACCCTAAATATGTTGATCAATTGGAGCAAGACCCACCAGTCAGATACCTGGGAAAAAATTCTGATAACTCAGTACACTCAGAGCCCTCCCCATCAGTGCCCTCCTCATCTGTAGTAACTCAGAGCCTTCCCCATCTAGTGACCTGTCTCTGGTCATTGGGGATTTTTGCTATAGGCAGTTGCTGATGTGCCACATGCCATTGTAGACAGTCCTGTCATACCATCCCCACCATAAACTTATCAAGCTCAGTCTTGAAGCCAGTTAGATTTTTTGCCCCCACTGCTCCCCTTGGGAGGCTTCTCTAGAGCTTCACTCCTCTGATGACTAGAAACCTTTGCTTAATTTCAAGCCTAAACTTGTTGATGGCCAGTTTATATGTATTTGTTCTGGGCTCCACATTGATATTTAAGTTAAATAACTTCTCTCCCTCCCCTCCCTGGTATTTATCCTTCTGATGTATTTATACAGAGTAACCATATGTCCCCTAAGCTTTCTATTGGTTAGACTAGACAAGCCAAGCTCTTTGAGTCTCTTCTCATAAGATAGGTTTTCCATTCCTCAGATCATTTTATTAGCCTTTCTCTGCACCTGTTAGAATCAATCTTTCTTAAACTTGGGAGACCAGAATTGCACAAAATACTCCAGACGAGGTCTCACCAGTGCCTTGTATAATGGTACTAACACTTCCCTGTCTCTACTGGAAATTCCTCATCTGATACGTTGCATCACATTGATGGCTCATAGTCGTCCTGTGATCAACCAATACACCCAGCTCTTTCTCCACCGCTGTCAGTTCCAACTGATAAATCCCCAGTTTATAGCAAAAATTCTTGTTGATAGCCCCAAAATGCATGAGTTTGCACTATTAAATATCATCCCATTTCTATTAGTCCAGTTTACAAGGTCATCCAGATCTTCCTGTATGGTATTCCGGTCCTCTGCGGTATTGGCAATACCTCCCAACTTTGGGTCATCTGCAAATTTTATTAGCACATTCCCACTTTTTGTGTCAAGATCAGTAGTAAAAATGGTAAATAAAGTTGGCTCCAAGACTGATCCCTGAGGAACTCCGCTAGTAACCTCCGTGTGGCCTGACAGTTCACCTTTCAGTATGACCCGTTGTAGTCTCCCCTTTAACCAGTTCCTTATCCGCCTTTCAGTTCTCATATCAATTCTTATCGTCTCTAATTTAACTAATAGTTTTTCATGTGAAACTGCATCAAATGCCTTACTGACATCCAGGTAGATTAGGTCTATTGCATTTCCTTTATCTAAACAATCAGTTATCTTCTCAAAGAAAAATATTAGTAACTTTATTACCACCTCTTGAATACAACAGTTGAAACAATTGTAGAAAAATCTACAATTACTTTCTATCATTTAGGCTACTTACTTTTTGCAGTTCACCAAGTTTGGAACAGATCACTGAACTTCAGGAAACAGCCTAACCACCCTTTCTTACCTTAATCACTTGTTAATCACTCTGTTTGTAACCCTTCTCCCCCTCTGAGTTGGCAGCAAGAAGGGCCGGGTTCAGTATCCAGGGGTTCCGTTTCAATAACACAATGCATACGGCTACGAGCCCCCCACCTAGTGACCTGGACACTTACATACCACCCCCCCGGGCGCCTTTAGAGCAATACTCCCCACTCGCAAGCACGGAGTCTGAGTGTAGCAAATCTTTAATAAGGGGGAAACAATTGTGGCATACATTGGAGAAACAACACAAACAGATATATAACACAAACAATAAGCAAAAAGCCCACCTTCAAGTACGTCTGGCAATGTCCTTTCCCCCTTATGGTCTATAGTCCAATCACACCCCAAGTCCAACAACCTGAATTCTCTGGTCAGTGCCACCCAGAGTTCAAAAGTTCGTGCAGAGTTTACCCCCCCGCCTCCCGCCCTGGGTGGAAATGGGGGGACGGGAAGCTGTCATAATAGATAGGTAGGTTAAGCTTGGTTAATTTTCTTTACTGTAAAGGGTTACAAAGGGAACAACAAACTGACCAGAGGACCAATCAGGAAACCGATTTTCAAAAGTAAGGGTGGAACCTCTGAGGATTTTGGCTTTGTTCTGTGTCTTTTGTTTCCTCGGCTGTGAGTAAACAAGCTTTTCTTCTAACTCCATCTTCTTTCAATATTTACTATCAAGTGAGATACAAAGGAACCAAAGTATCGGCTTGATTGTGCTTTGAATTTGTATTTACATGGGGTGTTGATTTGCTGGACTGGTTTAATTGGGCATCTTTTAATCAGAGATTTATTCCTAGTTCTTCTAAGCCATATTCCTGTATGAGTTTCTTATGCAGTATTATTGTTCTGTATTTTCTTTTTTATATAAAGTTTCTTTTTAAAACTTGTGGGAGTTCTTTCCTAGTGAGGCAGAGGGGAGAGAATTTCTGTGCCGAGCTCTGTTACATCTTGACAGGCTGGAGGGAGGGAAAAGCCCAAGCTCTGTGTCTTACTTTCCTATTGTCCCAGGGCGGAAAAGACTACGGGACGAAGGAGGGTAATCTCTTGTGTGTGGCTGACTAGGTTTGGAATGCCTCGGGGAAGCTAGATTGCCTCTTGTTGTATTCCAAAGGGAATAGGACAGCATCGCACCGGCCAACCCAGGAAAGGGCGGGAAGCTGGGGGAGAGATAGGGAGACCCAGGGGCTCTGGGTTTGGAGGGGTCCCCCAAGAAAGGTTGGGGAACCGAGGGGGCCGAACCTGGAAACTTCGGCTGGTGGCAGCGAGATAAGATCCAAGCTGGGATAAGCTTGGGAGGTTCCACGTAAGAACCAGATTTTGTACGGTAAGGTCCAGATTTGGGACAGATGTTCCACATGGAGGCAGCGTTATGGAAATACCGGTCCAGAAGCAGTAGATATATAATTTTCGTTCTGCTAGCATTGCATGAAGGGGTAGGTTTCTGATTACTCTAGTGCAGCCCCTGCTCTGGTCACTCAGGGAACAGAAAACTACTCATCCAATGACCAGTATATTTGCCCTCTACCAGACTCCTGTACCCCACTGGTCTGGGTCTGTCACAGTAGATAAATTGAAGAGGGTTCAGAGAAGAGCCACTGGAATGATTAAAGGATTAGAAAACGCGTTATAGTGACAGACTCAAAGAGCTCAATTAATTTAGCTTAACAAAGAGAAAGATAAGTGGTGACGTGATTATATTTTTATGTACCTACATGGGGAACAAATATTTCATAATGGGCTCTGTAGTCTAGCAGAGAAAAGGTATAAAAGATCCAGTGACTGGCAGTTGAAACTAGATAAATTCAGATTAGAAATGAGGCATACATTTTTAACAGTGAGAGTAATTAAGCATTTGAACAACTTACCAAGGGTCTTGGTGGATTCTCCATCACTGACAATTTTAAAATAAAGATTGGATGTTTTTCTTGGCTGCATTGGATTCTTTTCTTTCTTTCTTTCTTTTTTTTTTTTTTAAATATCAGCTACATCTGTTTTAGGGGTTGTCCATCCCTAAAGAAATCCTCCTGTTTATCGATCCTATTGAAGTTGTTCAACTTTAATTAAATAATTAAATATTGATTGCGTCACTATTGGGATAAAGGCTATGAAGGAAGTTCCCTGCACCCTCTGTCTGTTTGGTGTAAAACTAGGCAGGTGCCTAATTCATTCTTGCTAGAAACAACTTAGGCCCCTAAGCCATCCGACTCCAAGAGAGGGGTTCTTGGCTGAAGATCACAAGCATAGGTAGATATTTCCTTGTAGCTTGGACTTAGGCCTGATCTACACTGCACAGTAAGGTTGAGGTAAGGCAGCTTACGTCAACCTAATTATGTTAGTGTACACACTACAGCCTTTCCCTGCCGATGTAAGTTCCATACTACACCGACATAATACCTCACCTCCACAAGAGGCATAAGGCTTATATTGGTGTAGTTAGGGTGATGTAGTATCTGTGTAGACACTATGTTACTTATGTCGGTAATTGGCTGTCTTGTCAAATTGACACAACAGCCAGACAGCTAGAGCCCAAATGCCCCCGACTCCCCACTCCCAGCCTGGCTGTCCCTGCGTGGCTCCCTGCTCAGGGAGACAAGAGACCTGGGTGGCTGCGCCTTGCTCCCGGTAGGGAGGTGAGAAGCCTGAGCGGCTGGCCCCTGCTTCTGGCGGGGAGTGGGGAGGCGAGAGCCTAGGGGCAGATGGACTCCTGGCAGTGAGCCGCACGGAGCTGAGAGCTCTGTCTCTCAGTCCCCCACAGTGCCCCATTCAGTAGGTGGAAGTGCTTCTGGTGAGGACATGCACCACTGACAGAAGTAGGACAGTGTGGACATCAGCCATCACAGTAATTACTGTGGTGGCTGTAAATTGACCTTAACATTGGTCAACTTAAGTTTGTACTGTAGACATGCCCTCAGGCTCTGAACTCAAAGGCGGGGGGGGCAGAGCTTAGCACACACCCCTCTCGTTGGTGTCTTCATTGGCTAGTTGAGGCAGCGCCCTGTCCCTGCCTAGAATGCTGGATTTTGTGTATCCCATTCGGAGGTGCCTTTCTTTCCCCAGTCATTGTATAGGGAGTCTCGACACCTAACTCAGGCTTTTTGGATCACAGTACTCCAGTGATTTTCTAGGCACCTGAGTTAGGTGTTGCAACAGCCAAGTGCCTTTGTGATCTAGGCCCTAGTACTTCATGATGTTCTGATTAAGAATCTAGCATTACATAAAATGACATACATTTTATTTATGGATTATCTGGCTCATTAGTTACATAATTCCATTTTGGACACTTCCACTTGGAGTTGGCTATTTGCTGACATTTTCCTGTCTGTCTGATTTGCCTTCTTAGATATTTTGGTGGGATGGAAACTGTGAGATATAGACTTTGTGTCATATCTCCTGGATATGCCCAGACCTAGCCTTCCAATCTGATACTGTTTTCCCATACTGTTAGGAGGGGCATGGCTCACTGAGGCTGGTTTTGATCAATATTGTTTGCCCTTCCCCTTACCAGAAAAGATGTTGATTTATGTACAAATGTCAGACTCCTATATGGAACAAATNCAAAAGGGGCCCATATCATCAGGTACACACACCAGTCCCCAACCTCTCTCAATTCACTGGGTTTTGGAACCCATGTTCCTCGTCTAGCAAGTACTACTTAATTTAGGTTGGGTCATTTCTGTCATAAAGCAGTCTCATAGTTCCTCATTCACATAATTAGGGTGACGGCATGTTTTTTTCCTCCTGCCCCAATAACAAAGAAATTGGGGATCCTCGCTGTCAAAATAACCATCCCAGGCTGCCATGGGCTTATGCTAGGTGGGCTGGATGTGCCAATGCAAATACCTGGAATTCCTTTCCACACTCCCTGAGATTCTTTCCACACTCCCCATAATTCACCACCAGATGTCAGGGTGGAGCTCATCCTGACTCTGCTTACATGTTTATAAACAAAATTCTGATTCCCTGCCTCAGGGGCACAAGCTGGGAGGTCTTCTGTTTCCTCATTCAGGCTGCCTGCCTGAGGCTCGCAGTTTGGGGGGGCAATGCCCCCCATGCCCCACCCAAAATCTGCCCCTGAGCAAAAGCCGATATCACTAGGGTGAACCTGGGCAATAAAGTTATTGTTCTTCTGTCCTAGTACTGAACAATGCCAGTGACCTGCTGGGCTTGGATGCCTTTCAGCTGTCTGAGGTGCTGACTCAGAGATCCATGATTCTTCGGGGAGAAGAGATCAGTTCCCCCCTCACTGTGGAGCAGGTGAGTGTCCGGCTTCCTGTGCACTTGCAATCACGTGCTCTGTTTCAGTGTCATTTTGTGGGTTTTGCCCCAATGTGGCAGTATTTGCATATATTAAAGGGAAGAAATGAGCAGCACCATGAGGTCTGCAAAATGGCTGTTTGATGGATTATTGTGTGCTCTATGTGAGGAGGAAGAGAAGGAGGATAGTGTGTTTTTTCAGGGACTAGACAATGAAAACTTACGTGTAACTGAGTGGGGAAGAGGTAAAAATTAAAATTCATATCAGAACCAAATCTGTGACTGGGTACTGTTCGTATGGAGCTGGGCTTGGATCCAGGATGTGGGGGGGAGGGGGCTCCTAGGCTTCATCTGGGCTGGGCTGAGTTTTGGAGCTTGGCGGTGGGTGGAGTTCATCCCTGCTTCTGACTGGGTTGTGTGAATATAATAACTGATGGAGAGAGAGACCCAGGCATCTTAGAGAACAGTAACTGAGCTATGGGAACTCTCCATTTGGGTCTTAGTGAGTAGTCTCAGGCCTGACTGATGAGTACAAACTACAGATTCGTTCAGTACAATCTTCCTGTTAACTAGTAGAGCCAGTATTCAGGTATAACTTTTAACAAACAATATGATCTGCGTTAGTGAGGAAAGTGACATATCTGAGAATATAAACAGTGCCTGAGCCCTAATGTTATTGGGTCTATTTAGGTTCTTCTGTGGTTCATAACATCATGGTATCTATTAACCTGAATAACTGTATGGTACTGTAGGTCATTAACCCTTAGGGAGCTAGTCATCTGAGGGCACAGTTGCTGTTTTTACACATGCATAGGTGACTTTCTTTTTGAAGATCTTGTCCTGTATTAATAAAATCTAACTGTGAAGGACAGCAGTCTGCTGCTGAGCAGAAACGCAGAATTATCAGGAGCAAGCGCACATCATACTACAGCAAAGCCAACATGTGTAATGCTACAGGGAAGACTCAGAATACCAAAGGGAGCCCTAGGCAGTTCAGATCAATAACATGTGGTGATACCGATTAAAAAATAGCATACTCCTTGGGCAGAACTTTCTCCCATTCAATTGCTGTGGTATCCATCCTTGCTTGTGTTAGACCCTTTGGTGACTCTATGTATGAAACGCAGTGACTGGACACTTAAAACAATTCCATTCACTATTACTGATACAGCAAGCACAATGCTTCCTTCAGAGTCTTTCGCTATCAGCTAGTCTCTCTGCACTGACCTACGTATGGACCTGCCAAATCCATTCCCTGCCCTGGGCCTCCAAATACTGTGTCCAGCTATTTCCAGATGTCATTCTGGGTACAAAGGATGGAGCTGCCAGGAAGTTCTTATTGTGTAATAGGCTCATTACCATTCTGAGCTTTGACATTTCAGTATTGAATGGTGGGAGCTGGGCAAAGTCAGGCAAGGCTGGGAGAATGAAAGGAGCCATTCAGAATCCTGTTGAGCCACAGTATGAGGAAAGCAGCTTTGTTGGGTTATTCCTGGGTGGGGAGGGCCCATTCCTGGAAGATGAGGCCAAGACATTGTATAACCATACAATCTGGCTGTCAGAGTGTTTCTCTTCCCTGCATCTGGTTCATTAAAAGAGGTTATCTAGAAGGGGTGCTTCAGCCTCCACAAATGAGATTAACCATCTGAGCAGAGGGAGAAAACCCCACAGGGCCGATACGTCTTTGCTTTACGGCTACCTCTTGGGCTGAACTGATTCATGTTCCAGGATGTGCTTTAGGCTGCTAGGTGACAGTATAAAGGGGCAAGTCTCCCCTGGGCACATCCACCTAGAGTATCTGCCTTCAACATGCCAGACTGGATAAAACAGTAGGAAGTGAATGTTTAGAATGCTGAGACCCCACTTGGGGATAGGGGCTGGGGAGAGACTGGGAGGTTTTCTGACAGATGAAGAGCAACAGCAAAATGAGGGAGGAGCTGGCATCTCTCAGGCCAGGCTGAGTTGGGGAGAGAAAGGCTGGGTTCATTCAGCCTTGGCTCTGTGCAAAAGCCGAGAGAAGGGAAGGGTCCCTTGGAAGGTGTGTGTTCCCACAGGACATGACAGCTGATTGTACTGTCTTAGGGAGAATCATGATGCACCTGGATCTGGGATCTTCTTCAGGATAGCACCTCAAGCAGCCTGTTGTGTGATGGATGGCCTACCCTGTAACTTCAATGCTGTGTGCATAGAAAGGCTCGGAGAAGGGATCCTTAAAGCTAGTAGTGCTGTTGTGAAATTCCCTCTGGGGTGAGGGCTCTGCATTGGAGGCCTGTGCTTTGTCAAAGACTGTGCATGGTAGGCTAAAACATGAAAGGGACATCTTTGAAATAGTCCCAGCTTACAGTTACTCAAAATGAAAAGCTGAGTCAAGTCATTACAGGTTGGCAAACCTAACTTCCATACCAGCAGATTGGTTGGAACTATAGGAAAGAACAGAATTATCAGACACGTAGATGAGCACAATTTGTTGGGAAAGTCAGCATAGCTTTTGTAAAGGGAAATCATGCCTCACCAATCTATTAGAATTCTTTGAGGGTGTCAACAAGGGTGATCCACTGAGTCTCCTTCGAGTGACGGTCCCCATGTGTATTCCGCACATGGGTACACATGCATGCCATTTGCCTGAGTCCAGAAATTCTTCCAAGCAATGTCCGTTGATTCGCACATGTGCTATGGATCTCCTCATGCTCCCAGCTAAGGTCTCTCCAGTTCCTTCTTACCACTGCATGGCCTGAGTCAGAATTTTATGTCCTCTTTACAACTTGTTGTAAAGACATTTGTAAATAGTTTTATTTCTAAGCTTAATAGTTAAAAGTTCATAGAATACTTAGTAAAGTGTTTTTCTTCCTTTCTTTCTCCCTGGTTGAAAAACCCTTCCCAGGCTCCAGGGCTATGCCCAGAATCCCAGGATTTAAGAAAGAATTGTATCTCTTGCCCTCTCTCCTTCCCCATCAGTGACAAACATCAATGTTGCCCTTACTGACTGGGAGAGGAGAATATCTCTGCAAAGTGTAGTATCTGTCACTCTTTTTCACACCCAGAACTCAGGAAGCCTGGGGGCTTTACCTGAGAAATCACCTGATGGAGAAAACTATGAACCCCTTCTCCAATCCAGGCCAGGGAGATCCTCCTCCCCCCTCTACATTGGCCTCAATTAACCAGCAGTGCCCCTCCAACCATGTGCCTGGGACTGGAGCCTCCAGCACCTAAGCTCAAAGGCTGTTCTTCTAGGGCTCCAAAGGAGGGCAGAGGGCACTCTTATGGGCATGAGGACAGATCCTCGTCCAGGACTATCAATAAGAGATGTGCTCCTTTCCCAAGCCTCTGCAAGTTTGGTGAGATGTTGCACATAGAACCTAAGGAGCCAGCTCCACTAATGACCCCCAGATTGGAGGGCAAAGCACCTAAAAAGAAAGATCCACTAGTTCTGTTAGTCACCTCAGTACCGAAGTGTAAGTACTGACATTCACTGGCTCCATCTACAAGCGGTGGTCTGGACCCATCATCAGTACTGCGTCATTCATCTAAAGACCATCCAGCTGCCGTAGACATACCGGGTCCATCAGATTTGACTGCAGGAACCCCTCGGACACCAAGGCATATGGAAACTTTCATGCACTGGAGAATATATTCCTCCCTTATCCACAGTCTCCACTTTCCTCCAGCCTGGCCCTCCTGAGAGATATTACTCTGGAGGATGAGTCTACATTGATGTCCCAGGAACAGTCCCACCTCCAGCTATCTGGCCAGGAGTGCTCCAGTATTGACTGTCCCATCACTACTGCTGGAGCCGTTTTTGAACTCAGATGAGTGAGAGGTACTAGCGACTCCAGTACGTCTACAGACACAGTTGAGCCTCACAGACGTTCAAGGAGACACGCTTACTATTCCTTTTAGTACAACACCCACCCCCCAACTACCCCCTGGACCACTGGTACCCATTCCCTTGCAGGTCTCCGCAACTGATCAATCTCCTTTTGGTCTTATTGGGGTCCATGGGATCTTTATGGCAGGCATCAGGGCCCTTCTCAAGAATTGTACCACTACTCTCCCTTCTGTCAACGAGATCTGTCAGTGTACGAGGAGGAGGAGGTGAATCTGGATCTGCAGGTTCCACTGGGTGTCTCCTTGTCACCTACGGATGAAACACTTGCTCCTTCCTTGCCGTCTCCTCCAGATGCCCATCAGTGGTACCAGGAGCTATTGCAAAGTGGTGCTAGTGACCTCCAGATCCCACAAGAGAGGATCCAGGACTGTCGGTGCTGGCTCCTGGATATCTTGCAATCTTGGGGACCACTCACCATGACCCTTCTGATCAATTAGGCCGTACTAGAACTGGTCAGAGTGGTATGGCACACTCCAGCATCCTGTTCCCCTTCAGTGAAAAGGGCTGAGAGGAGATATTCTTGTTCCTGACAAGGGAGCTGAATTTTTGTTCTCCCATCCTTCCCCCAATTCACTGGTGGTACAGACAGTTACAGAAAGGGCTTGGATGCACTATCAAAGAGCCACCCCAACAGATATGGGCTGTAAGAGACTGGGCCTCCTGGGAGGAAGGTCTTGTCCTCTGCAGGCCTGCAATTTTGTGTTAAATTACAAGCTCAATTAGCAAAATACGATTTTTAAAAACTATTCCAGGCTTGCAAGCTTTATAGACCAACTTCCCACAGAGGACCGAGCCCAATTTAAGTTCCATCTAGATGAGGGAAAGCTAGTGGCAAAAACAGCTCTCCAGGTCTGGCCATTGGCTTAGTCATGAAAAGGGACTCTTGGCAGTAAGCATCAGGGTTTCCTAGGCAGGTCCTGGATGGTGTTCTCCCCTTTGATGATTCAGATCTCTTTAATGAATGCAGGGATTTGTCTATTCTTTCATTAAAGGACTCAGATCAACTCTGCTTTCCCCAGGGATTTATACTTGACCCCCCAGGAGGAAACACCAGAGCCAGTCCTATAGACCAAGACTACCCCTTCCACATGTATCTTATTACTAGCACCAAGCTGAGCCTCCACGGAAATGTTGGAGCATTCAGAGGCCTTGCTTCTTGGTCCCCTCTACTGCTATGGCCTCTACTTACTCCCAACCAACAGCCAAAGGCCATTTTTGGTCAAGATCCATGTTCCACCGCTGATGCCACCCATCTCTTCATTCATCACTTTGGGAGGCCAGCTCACACTCTGCCCACATCTGGAGGAAGATCATTACTGGAAGTTGGGTTTTAGAGGTTATCCATCAGGGATGATCCTAGAATTTCTCTCCTTCCCTCCTCATAAACTCTTCCTCATCCCACTTCAGGGATCACTCTTATAAGGTGATTCTTCAGTGGGAGGCAGAATTCCATTTACATCAAGAAGCAACAGAACATGTCCTGCCTCAACTCCCCATATTTCCGAATCCCCAAAGAGTCCTCCCCTTTGGGTTAGCTATGGTACCCAGAGTATTTACAAAAGTTTCCTCTTTAATAGCAGCCCTGATGAGACACCAGGGCTAAATGGTATTCCCATACCTGAACAATTGCCTCCTGGTAAGCCGCTCATGTCAGGAGATTAAGTTGTCGACAAGGTTCCCAATACAACTTCTAATAGAACTAGGCATTTGCATAAACATAGAAAAGCCTGTTTTATCACCCACAAAGACAGTAAACTTGATAGGGGCAATGTTGGACTATATTTCCATGACACTGCTCCTCCCTGCAAACAGGTTTCTTACAGTCTGCAACCTGGGTTCACGCATTACCCACTGACCATGAACCACAGTGCACAGGACCCTTTCACTGCTGGGTCACATGACCAGGTGCATTGCTATGACACCGTTTGCGAGGTTTCATTTGTCCTGCCTGTAAGCTTGGCTTCTCTTGATCTATTGACCAGACAAGGACCACATCAACTCCAAGGTGGGAAATCCCACCAGAGTTATCACCTCCTTCGCTTGGTGGTCAAACCTGGACGAAATCATGGTGGGTATTCTTTTCAGCCCTTCCATCCCCAGAACCACCATTGTGACAGATGCCTCCGCCTGAGGAGGGATGCTTACCTGGACCCCATGAAAGGCCAAACGACACGTAAACATACTAGAAGTGAGGGCGGTTCACCTTGCATGCAAGGCCTTCCTTTCCCTCCATACGCCCATTCCATATACAAGTAACATCAGACAATATCATCTCAGTGGTCTTTGTAAACAAACAAGGAGAACCGAGATCTCATATTCCCTGCCTGGAGGCCATTAGACTTTGGAACTGGTGCATCAGGCTGCATCATGATACAGACTGTGTACCTTCTGATATTCACAACTCCCTTGTAGACAAACTAAGCAGAAGCTTCTTGGCAGACTATGAGGGGGAGGCCCGTGACAGAGTCTTAAGTGAGATATTTACACAGTGAGGTTCACTGCAGTGAGACCTTTTTGTGCCCCAAACAAACAGAAAGCTTCCCCTCTATTGCTCCATTGAAGCCATGGGTTGCAACTCCCAGGGTGACACTGTTCTCCTGACCTGGATGAACGACCTCATATATTGCCTTTCCTCCCATACCCCTGCTTCCACAGGTCAAAAGGATGATACATCATGACAGAGTCAACATCATTCTCTTAGCATCCTACTGACCCAGACAGTTCTAGTTCACAGAACTTCTAATGATGTCTGCACTCTTTCCTCTATGCCTGCCCCCCGTCCCAGGCCTCCTAACTCAGGATGGAGGGAAAATCAGGCATCCCAACCCAGGTTCTCGCCACCTCATGGCCTAGTGCTTTGGTGGGCATTGGAAATAGAATGCTTCTGCTACCTGGCCAAATGGAAACATTTTTGGCCTGGGCACAACTCCAACATTCTTCAGCCACTGCAAGTATCCTTGTTGTTCTAGGTCTCTTAGTTCTTTGCTAGTACACCTAGCAATGATTAGTGCCTCCCTCTGTAGAAGGACATTCTGTCTTCACTCATCCAGTGACAGTAGTCTATGAAAGATCTAATCAGGACCTTCCCACCAATGACCAAACCTGCACCTCAATGATACCTTGATCTCATCCTGTCAGTGCTCACAGGTCCGCCTTTTGAACCCATGGTGATGTGTTCCATGACCCACCTTCCCATGAAGGTGGTGCTCTTAGTGGCTATCACTTTGGCCAGGAGGGTGAGTGAGCTCAGAGCCATCATGGCAGACCCACCTTATACAGTTTTTCTACAAAGAAAAGGTTTCTCTATGAATATACCCCAAGTTTCTCCCCAAGTTAGTTTCTGAATTCCATGTCAATCAAATGATACTTACCTGTATTTTTACCAAACCCCCATGCTTCTGCTGAAGACAAGAGACTTCACTCCCTCTATGTTCATCATGCCCTGGCTTTCTACCTGCAAAGAACCAAACCCATTAGAAAATCACCAAGTTTTTTTATCACCAAGGCAGAGAGATCACATGGTCAAGCCATATCCTCCCAGAGGATTTCTGAGTAGGTCTTGGGATGCATCCTGGAGTGCTACAAGGTAGTGAAAATCCCTTCCTCTAGGACTGTCACAGCTCACTCTGTGTGAGCACAGGCTGCGTTGATAGCATCCCTATTCGATGTCCCTCTGCAGGACTTCTGCAGAGTGGCCACCTAGAGTTCTGTCCACATGTTCACAATACACTATATTTTAGTTCATACCTGTGGATGCAGCAGCTGGATTTGAGTTCTGCCAGCTGTACTCATATCCACCTACATCTGAGCACTGCTGGCCAATCACGTATATGTGGAATACAAACATACGGATCATCATTCAAAGAAGAAATTGCGGTTACTTACTGTAATTGGAAATTCTCTGAGGTGTGTGGTCCCTGGATGTATTCCATTACAAACCCTCCATCCCCTTTGCTTCAGAGCTTGTAGGATTAGACTAAAAAGAGGAACTGGAGAGGTGTTGACCCACACTCTCTCTTATACGCTTTGTTAAGAGCACAAGAAGATTTACCACGCGTGTGTGGGCCAACAGACATTGCATGGAAGAATTTCCATACTCAGATGTACATGTGTACCGATATGTGGAATACAAATATGGGACCACACATCTTGAAGAACTTCCAGTTACTGTAAGTAATTTCCGTATATAGTGTATTTGGACTTTCAGAAAATCCCTGACAAGGTTTTCAGCAAAGTAAGCAGTCATGGGGTAAGAGAGAAGGACCTTTCATAGATCAATAACTGGTTAAAAGACAAGTATCAGAGGGGTAGCTGTGTTAATCTGGATCTGTAAAAGCAGCAAAGAGTCCTGTGGCACCTTATAGACCAACAGACGTTTTGGAGCATGAGCTTTCGTGGGTGAAACTGACAAAGTGGGTATTCACCCCCAAAAACTCATGCTCCAAAACGTCTGTTAGTCTATAAGGTGCCACAGGACTCTTTGCTGGTTAAAAGATAGAAAACAAAGGGTAGGAATAAATGGTCAGTTTTCAGAATGGAGACCTCCTCAGGGGTGTGTACTGAGACCAGTGCTGTTCAACATATTCATAAATGATCTTACAAAAGAGTAAACAGTGAGGGGGCAAAGTTAGCAGGCAATACAAATTACTCAAAATAGTTAATCTCAAAGTAGACTGCAAAGAGTTACAAAGGCATCTCACAATACTGGGTGACTGGGCAACAAAATGGCAGATAAAATTCAGTGTTGATAAATGCAAAGTGATGCACATTGGAAAATATAATCCCAACTATACATATAAAATGATGGGGTCTAAATTAGCTGTTACCGCTCAAGAAAATGAACTTGGAGTCATTATGGATAGTTCTCTGAAAACATCCGCTCAATGTGCAGCAGCAGTCAAAAAAGCTAACAAAGTTAAGAACCAATATGAAAGGGATAGATAATAAAACAATAAATCTCATAATGACTCTATATAAATCCATGGTATGCCCATACCTTGAATACTGTGTGCAGTTCTGATTGCCCTGTCTCAAAAAAGTTATATTAAAATTGGAAAAAGTACAGGAAAGGGCAACAAAAATGATTTGGGATATGGAACAGCTTCTATACGAGGAGAGTTTAAAAAGACTGTGACTGTTCTTCTTAGAAAAGAGACAACTAAGGGGAGATATGATAGAAATCTATGAAATCTCCACTGGTGTGGAGAAAGTAAATAAGGAAGTGTTCTTTTCTCCTTCTCATAACGCAAGAGCTAGGGGCTACCGAATGAAGTTAATAGGTAGCAGGCTTAAAACAAATATAAGGAAATATTTCTTCACATAAGGCACAATCAACCTGTGGAACCTGTTGTCAGGGGATGCTGTGAGGGCCAAAAGTATAACTGGGTTCAAAAAAGAATTAGATATGTCCGTGAAGGCTAAGTCCATCAATGGCTATTAGCCAAAATAGTCAGGAATACAACCCCATGCTCTGGGTATCCCCAGTCTCTGAGTGCCAGAAGCTGGGACTAGATGACAGGGGGATGGTTCACTTGATAATTGCCCTGCTCTGTTGATTCCCTCTGAAGCATCTGGCACCAGCCCCTGTTGAAAGACAGGATACTGGTCTACAAGGAACATTGATTGACCCAGTATGGCCATTCTTATGTTTTTATGTTCTTAAGATGTCAGTGTTCTTTGTATCTGTGTCTCCCCTCTGTAGCTCTAAATTCTTGACTCAAAGGTCGAGTCTCCCCAAAGTGACTGCAGGGTCTCTTGCCGTCTTACATGCCTTCAGCACCTGCATCCCAGTCTTCCACTTGCTTCAGACTTTTGACTGTGCTGTGGCTAGGCCAATGGTAGCATTGTGCGAAAGCTGGAATGCTTACTAAACATTATACAAAGTATATTCCATGGGGCAGCCAGCCCTACGTATGGCTCTGTCCAGCTGGCAGTGTGAGAACTCTGTAGGGTGGGGATGTAAGCCATTAGTTTCGTAAAGTAGTGACAGTGGTAACATCCATGTGCTCCTTCTGCTCACCTATCATGACAGCTTTTTCCTCCTTATATGCTCACAGGCGGTTGACTCTAGGGACTCTCTCTCAATGGCACTGTATTCCCAGTGCTTCTCATGGCTCATTGGCAAGATTAATATGAAGCTCAAAGGGAAGGAAAACTTTAAGTCTGTGGGCATCCTGGATATCTTTGGCTTTGAGAACTTTCAGGTCAGTACTCTTATCTTTCTGGATGCCAGGTTTTTTCTGAAGATTTGCTGGATGTATGAGGAAATTTTCTAGGCTGATATCTGGTGTGGGTCAATACCACACATATGTGGAAATGTCTTTCCAACACAGATCCCCCGTGAGAGAGGGCTAGAGACCACTTAGTTGCCCTTTTGCAGTGCATGTTCTTCTGTGGGCTGTGATAGATGGTTAGTTCCCCTTTGTGGGTGGATTGTGATAGACATTAGTTGTACCTCGAGATATGTGTGTACAGTAGATGTCTGGTTTCTAACATATTCATATTCTTGCTGTTTTCTTATGGTAACAGGTGAGGGATGCCTATTAATTAGCTGCCCTGTGACAGAATGACTAACCAATAGGAAAGGAAAGAGAAAGTGAGGTGATACCAGACTCTTCTACTCTCCTCTTCTTTACCCAAAGGCCAGTCAGTTCTGGCCTTGGAGTTCATATGGACACCGTTCATTAAATGCTGGTCTTCTGTATGCAGTTTCCCTTCCATGTTGTCCTCACAGGAAGTTTTTTTATAGACCTGTGACCTGAATTTTAATTTTTATCATCTTTGTTTCTCTTCTCTTGTAGATTAATAGTTTTGAACAGTTTAACATTAACTATGCCAATGAGAAACTCCAAGAATACTTCAACAAACACATCTTCTCCCTGGAGCAGCTAGAATACAACAGGTAATGAAGGGGAAGGAGCAGTGCCTCTGTTCAAATTTCAGGATGCAAAACTGAGAACATAATTCTTCCCCAGTGATGCCCAGCATTTGGGAGAGTGTCCCTGCTCAGAGTGGCTGATTGCAGTGCATAAGCCT
This sequence comes from Chelonoidis abingdonii, assembly GCF_003597395.2. Lineage (NCBI taxonomy): Eukaryota > Metazoa > Chordata > Testudines > Testudinidae > Chelonoidis > Chelonoidis abingdonii. The sequence continues at coordinate 81,779,145 of NC_133778.1, forward strand.
GTGAATATTCTTTGGTGGGGAATGTCCAGGGCACTGTTTTGTTAGAGTGGGACTTCTGTCTTCAAGCAAGAAGTATCTCACCTCTTGAGTGTTTCATTATTATTTCTTATTATTGTAGTGCTTAGGAGCAGGGTCCCATTGTGCTAGAGACTGTACGAAGATGGTCTCTGCCCCAAATTGCTTACAGTAACCCCCAGCTGTAACTCAGTATCTCACATGAGATCTTTCTGAGGCCACAGTCTCAACATTGAATTGGTTCAAATATCAAGTTTTGCCTGGGTTTTCACCCTAAGCAATAAACCCTTCCCTGGCACCTGAAGCTTGGCCCAGTCTTGCTGGAAGGAGGTGAACTGAAGTAAACCAAGCCCAAGTTTAAGATTGTAAAGTTTTACTTGGTTTCAAATGTTATAATGAAAGTTTTGCAGCACCCTGCTCGTCTCTAACTTCCTTTTGTTTCATCTGTATTCTCTCAGCTAGTCATTCACAGAGCCAGACCCAGCTCCTTTTTGTCACGTGATGAAGGTGTTCCAAGATGTGTGGCCTTTTGTTTCTAAATCCATTGTGGTAGCAAAAAAGAAACAAAAATCTGAAAACTCCAAATCCTGTTCTCTTCCTCCAATCAGTAATAGTGTTTTAACCAGATACTTTGGCTCTGTTGTAGTCAACAAGGTTATAAGGGAACACTATGAACATCTGGCTTGACCTCCTGTGTAACACAGGCAATAAAACTTCCCTGAAACAATTCCTATTTGAACAAGAGCATATCCTGGAATAACATCCAGTCTTTATTTAAAAATTGTCAGTGACAGAGAGTCCAACACCATAACCCATCACTGGGTTGTTCTAATGATTAATTACTCTCACTCTTAAAAATGTATGCCATGGGGCTTTGGTCTGAAAATGGAAAGTTTCCGAATCTCTAAGTTGAATAGGCCTCTGAAGGCTTTCTTTTTTCTAGTGACTCTTCTTAAGTGGAAGTGGTTGTAGTTTTGTCTTTGAGTTTGAAGAGTCCAACAGAAAGAGAGTTGGGCACTCTAGATAGCTATCTACTATTAATATATTGTATTGATGCCCATCACCATAATATCTGAGCCTCTTGAGAGAGGGCAGCCAGAGAAATATTCCCCTCTAGCTCCAAGACGGAAGCATTTATTTTTCTTAATGAGGCAATTGAATAGGGTCATTGAGACTGAATGTGAGCAGTTCTGTAAAGGAGAGCCATTGAACAGATAATTCGTTAAGTTCTAAAGACTGCCAAAATACAAGCCTATTTGTACACCCACTCCTGCAGCTGATTCCATCACTGCAGGAAGCACATGTTAAAAACACTATCCTTCCTATGAAGGGAGATTTTCCCTAAAGATCAGATTTGAAGTGTTCAAACTCTGTGGCTGGATTTTAGAAAGGACTCCATAATGTTAAGACTAATATTGTTTTTTGATATGCTAAAGACAGGATCTTTTACTTCAGGATATTGGCTAATCTCCTCAGTAGTCAGGAAATAGCTTCTGTGTATTACATTGCTCAGTTGGCCAAGAGTATTATGGCACCAGAGGTAGGATATTACACTTGACTGATCAGTGTTCTGATATGGTACAGCAAATTCTACATTTCCTTCAGTACTGGAATAGAAGCTACTCTCAGAAGAAATCCCAGAGTCTCAGTTAAACCCTTCCAAACTTGTGAGGCCTCTGCCAAGGGCATTATTGGATAATGCAAGGATCTTAAAAAACATGGATTCATTGAATTTTTTTTTTCACATCCCAGTGAAGAAAATATGTGTTGTTTGTTCCTTTGTGGTAGGCATGTCTGTTTTGGAAATGTCCAGATATTTTGCTTCCAGTTGTTCCTCCAGCTCTTACTCCCCCCTGGAAGTCATGTCTTCCACTTCCTACTTTCTTCCCTAGGGAGCCTGAGGATGGTGGTGGTGTGGTCCATCCCTTGAATCCCTCTTGGGTCCTGGGAATGTTGCTCTATGCTGCCTCTATATTCCTTCACCCCACCCCAGGAACTGGGAGATTATTTCTTATATCACTGTTTTTTTTCTTCTTGTTTGGCAGGGAGGGAATAAACTGGGAAGCCATTGACTGGATGGAGAATGCAGAGTGCTTAGATCTCATTGAGAAGGTGGGCAGTTCTTTATAGAATTCATCTGGTCCCAGGAATCCTGGCAGACATGACCTGGCATGACACTTAATTTTTCCTTCTTCACACTTTAGCATTTGTTTTAATTGTCCTTTTCCAATACATTGGCATAGGCCTAAATTGCAGGGCTGGCTCCCACATTATGTTCTGTGGTTGGCTATCACATGGTCTCTGGGATTCTGCTGGTGTTTCCATGTGTTACAGCATGGGTAGATCAGCAAGATCTTTTTCACATCTTGTTCTTCCAAGAACATGGGCCTTTTCATCCCCCAGAAAAGCCCTCTGTAAGAATGCAAATCCTCTGCTCATTGTTTGGGATAGACTTAGGTAGGGCTTTAACCTCCAAAATACAGATTTTAGAAAGAAATTTCATTTCCACATTCTTGGTGATGAGCCAGTGTTCTACTTGTTGAGTCTGTAGATTAGCCACCAGGTACACTTTACACTCAAGCTTTCTAGGGTGTAACTTGAAGGGTGTCATTCAGCATGACAGTCTCAAACCTTTATTTCTCTAGCCTGAATCCTGTGCAGTTTGTAGTTTTACTGGTTGGTAAAGGCTGTCTCTCATTTGGATGTAGAAACTAGGTTTGCTGGCACTGGTCAACGAGGAGAGTCGATTTCCCAAGGGCACAGACAGCACCCTCCTGGAAAAACTGCACAGCCAGCATGTGGTAAGTAAGCAAACCATCCCCTAGGCCAGGGGTGGGCAAATGTTTTGGCCCAAGGGCCATATCTGGGTGTGGAAATTGTATGGTGGGCCATGAATGCTTACAAAATTGGGAGTGTGGGTTGTGGGAGGGGGTGAGGGCTCTGGCTGGGGGTGGGGCCAGAAATGAGGAGTTTAGGGTGCTGGACAGGGCTCTGGGCTGGGAGTTAGGGTGCAGGAAGGGGTGCAGGCTCTGGCTGGGGTTGCAGGATTTGGGGTGGGGCTGCGGATGAGGGGTTGGAGGTGCAGGAGGGTGCTCCAGGCTGGGACCAAGAGGTTTGGAAGGTGGGAGGGGGATCAGGGCTGGGGCAGGAGGTTGGGGCATGGGAGGGGCAGGGGGTTGGAGTGCATTAGAGGTGCAGGTTCCAGGCAAGATCCCTTCCAACTCTGATATTCTATGATTCTAATGAAGCAACTTGCAGAATCTCTTCAATTCTCTACAGAGGAGGTGCAAGACTCTCAGCACTTTCTCGTGGACGTTCTACACACCCTCCCCAGAGTAAGGTAGCTCTGACCCTTAATGAGGCACTCTCGTCTGCAGCCTATAATTTATGGCTGACTCCTGCCACTCTTGCATCTACCTGAAAACAGGCAGAAAAAATATTACATGCCAGCAAAAGGGTGGAGTATTTCTTCTCTCACCCGCCCTCAACTCCCTTGTAGTGGAAGCAGATGATGAAAGAAACAGCCAAACTTGCTGAGGATCTGCACCCTTTGGCAAGAAGAATAATCTCATCCACTGCTCTTCAGTTTTATGTAGCAAATTTTCTAGTTCTGGTGGCAAAATATAACATTAACCTAATTGCCTTCTGTGACAAGATAAGTGGCTCTGTGGATGAGGGGAAAGCAGTGGATGTGTTATTCCTTGACTTCAGCAAAGCTTTTGATACGGTCTCCCACAGTATTCTTGCCAGCAAGTTAAAGAAGAATAGGCTGGATGAATGGACTATAAGGTGAATAAAAAGCTGGCTAGATCGTCTGGCTCGACGGGTAGTGATCAGTGGCTCCATGTCTAGTTGGCAGCCAGTATCAAGCGGAGTGCTCCAAGGGTCGGTCCTGGGGCTGGCTTTGTTCAATATCTTCATTAATGATCTGGAGGAAGGTGTGGATTGCCCCCTCAGTAAGTTTGCAGATGACACTAAACTGGGAGGAGTGGTAGATATGCTGGAAGGTAGGGATAGGATACAGAGGGACCAAGACAAATTGGAGAATTGGGAAAAAAGAAACCTGATGAGGTTCAACAAGGACAAGTGCAAAGTCCTGCACTTAGGACGGAAGAATCCCATGCACAGCTACAGACTAGGGACTGAATGGCTAGGCAGCAGTTTTGGTCAGAACAGGACTTGCGGGTTACAGTGGACGAGAAGCTGGATATGAGTCAACCCAGTATTGCCATTGTTGCCAAGAAGGCTAACAGCATTTTGGTGTTGTGTAAGTAGGGGCATCACCAGCAGATAAGGGACGTGATCATTGCCCTCTCATTCACATTGGTAAGGCCTCATCTGGAGTTACTGTGTCCAGTTTTGGTCCACTCTGCCAAGAAAGGATGGTGAAAAATTGTAAAGAGTCCAGTGGAAGGACAGCCAAAATCATTAAGGAGGCTGGAGCACATGAACTTATGAGGAGAGGCTGAGGGAAACTGGGATTGTTTAAGTCTGGGCAGAAGAGAAAGAAGAGAGCGATTTGATAGCTGCTTTCAATCACCTGAAAGGGGGTTCTAAAGAGGGAGGTTTCTTAGAACTTAGTGGTAACAGAATGAAAGAAACAAGGAGTAATGGTCTCAACTGCAGCAGGGGAGGTTTAAGGTGGATATTAGGAAAAACTGTTTCCGAGGAGGGTGGTGAAGCACTGGATATGGGTTCCCTAGGGAGGTGTGGAATCTCCTTCCTTAGAGGTTTCTAAGGTCAGGGCTGGACAAAGCCCCTGGCTGGGTTGATTTTGGTGGTGATGGTCCTGTTGGCAGGGATGGCATAGATGACATTCTGGAGGTCCTTCCAACCGTGATATTCTATGATTCTAAGAACTGATGATATATCCCATCAGAAACCACTTCTAAGAATTCCATTTACCTATGGTGGATAAGTTCCCCAACAGGTTAAGAAGTTGTTGATCAGGTGCGTTCCTCAAGAATGTGGGTGTAAGGCAGTTGTGCATCTGCAGATCTGGAGGAGGGAAAGTCCAGCGCTCTCACCGCCAGATTTGTCCAAAATAGTTGTTTACACAAAGAGGCCAGGTAGAGGGGTTGGCCTGATTGGGGTTGTCAATTAGCCTGACTTTAAAAAACCTCTAATGGAAGGAGATTCCACCATCTCCCTATTTAACCATTCCAGTGCTTCACTACCCTTTCTAGTGCAAGTTTTTCCTAAGTATTCACAGCCTTAATACCTCCCCCGCTTGCACTTGAGACCATTACTCCTTGTTCTGTCATCTGTAACCAACTGAAACAAGTCTAGATCCATCCTCTTTGGAACCCCCTTTCAGATAGTTGAAAGCAGCTATCAAATCCCCCCTCATTCTTCTCTTCTGCAGACTAAACAATCCCAGTTCCCTCAGCCTCTCCTCATAATTCATGTGCTCCAGCCCCCTAATCATTTCCATGCTATAATCCACTCCCTCCATCCCCTCTTCAGGGATTCTCCTCACATGGACCTCCTAAAGTTGGAGTTTCAATCCTTCCTTCCTTCCATCTGGAGACGATAGAGCCAGTTCCCCCAGAAATTGTGGGAAGAGGGTTTTATTCCAAATATTTCCTGGTTCCCGAAAGAAATGGTGGCTAGAGGCCCATTCTAGGCCTCGGGAACCTGAACGTCCATGTTATTTTGCAGCTCTTCAGGATGGTGACTGAATACCATAATCCCATCCTTAAATCAGGGCAACTGTTTTTTTGCCCTCAGCCTTCAGGATGTGTATTTTCACATCACTTTGTATCCTTCCCACAAACATTTTCTATGTTTGTTCATTGGCGCAGAATGCTATCGATACCATGTCCTTCCCTTTAGACTCTCCATAGCACCATGGGTCTTTACCAAGGTTCTTTCAGTAGTTGCAGCTGACCTTCCCTATCTGGTCAATTGGGTTTTCAAGGGGCATTCTGTTCTGGAGGCCAATTGGCAACCTGCAAGGCCCTGACCTCGGTCTTCGTGTCAACCTGAGGAAGTCCACATTAACATCCATCCATCGGATAGATTTCATTGGAGCTACCAGGGCTCTTGGAATGCCTGAGCCTATCTACCAGAGGACGTGTTTTCAGCAGAGTCCAGCAGACAGCACTGCAGACCTGCCTTCAGCTATTAGGTCACATGCCAGCCTCATGCGAGATTACATCTGCAATGTCTGCAGGCCTGGCTCAAAACAGTGTACATGCTGAACAGGCACAACCTTGGCAAATGAGTTTCTGTTCCTCTCCATTTTCATGCCCTCTGCCAACAAGAATCATCATACTGGATGCTTTCTCTAGGCTGGGGACCTCACCTACAAAGTTACACAGCACAGAAGAAAAGGTCCCACAGGATACATTGCTTCCCATCAGTGTCTTAGAACTAAGGGCAGTTTGTTATGCGTGTCAGCACTTTTTCTACAACATTCAGGGTTCTTGGGTCAGAATAACAGTAGACAATAGGATGGCTATGTACTATGTAAATCGATAAGGGGGAGCAAGATCCCCGTCCTTATGCATAGAATCACTGGAATTGATATATTGCCTACCACACAGAGATTTCTGCAGTTTATCTGCCAGGTCTTCCATCAGTACCACAAGTGTGCGCTCGGCAACCTAATCTTTCACAACATCTGCGAAGCACGGGATCTTCCCACAGTGGGTCTTGTTGCAACCCCAACCAATACAAAAAGCCATATTTTCTGTTCCAATGGGGGATGCGGCTGCATATTTTTGGAAGAGACCCTGCTAGTCCCTACCCCACACTCTCTTCTACACCTGCCCTCCAATACCACTAATCCTCCAGACATTAATCAAACTGAGACAGATGAGGATCATCTTAATAGTGCTGCCTTGGCCCAGACAAGTCTGGGACTCAGATCTGCTTCACCTTTCTGTAGCTATATGTTGATGCCGCCTGCTCAGATCAGACCTCGTGGCACAGAATTCAGGTACATGAGCCACTTCTACATTGTATCTCTGATCCTCAAGACCTGGTTCCTTCGTGATTCTTGAATTTAGAATTGGACTGGTTAGCTGAGATCCAACCTGTATTTCTAAATAGTAAGAAGCCTTCCACACATAAAACTCAGTGCAGAAGTTGACACACTTCTTTTCCTTGTGTTCCTGTCACTCTGTATGTGCTTCTGAAGCACCTCTCTCAAATATTCTTGATTATGTATTGGAATTGAAAACACAGGGACTATGTATGAGTTCTGTTAAAGTCCTCCTGGCAGCCATTACAGCTGTTCATTAATCTATTGAGGGCCTTTTGCTCACCCTACCATAGCCAGATTCCTTTAAGGTTTATATAATTTGTTTCTTTGTATCTGGAACCTGACACCTCCTTTGGACATCAGTTTGGTCCTCAATGCCTTAAGGAACTCACCTTTCAAGTCTATAGGCCCTATTCATTCCTTCATTGCTCCCTTAAGATCTCATTCCTGGTAGCCATCCCTTGACCAAAAGAGTGGGAGCCCTCTGGGTGCTTGTGGCCAATTCACCGTATAGTACCTTGTACCTTGACAAGGTCATGCTATGTCCCCATCCCCACTCTCATTGGACTTTCATCTCAATCAGGATATCCATCTGCCTGTATTCTTTCCCAAACTTTATTCCTCAAGAGGAGAAGCTAGCTGCCACACTTTAGATGTTAGAAAGGCACTCAGCTTCTATCTGGACAGAACAAGAATCTTTAGGATTTCCCCTAGGCTGTCTGTATCCTTCTCTAAAAGAATGAAAGGACAATCAATTTCCACACAGAGATTATCAAAGTGGGTTTCAGTTTGTATCATAGCCTGATACGAGGACAGTGGGGTACAACCTGTCCCCTTCCAGGGTGACAGCCCATTCCACCAGGGCTCAGTTCACTTCTGTAGCCCTTTCCTTCATAGTAGAAATTTGCAGGGTCACAACCTGATCCTCAGCTTACAAGTTCTTCAAACATTGCACTATCCCAGGGGTAGGCAACCTATGGCACGTGCACCAAAGGTGGCCCACAAGCTGATTTTCAGTGCACTCACACTGCCTGGGTCCGGGCCACTGGTCCGGGGGGCTCTGCATTTTAATTTAATTTTAAATGAAGTTTCTTAAACATTTTAAAAACCTTAATTACTTTACATGCAACAGTAGTTTAGTTATATATTATAGACTTATAGAAAGAGATGGTCTAAAAACGTTAAAATGTATGACTGGCACGCGAAATCTTAAATTAGAGTGAATAAATGAAGACTTGGCATACCACTTCTGAAAGATTGCTGACCCCTGCACTATGCTATCTATGGCCAACATGGACACAAAATTGGTGATGCTGTCTTCCAAACCATCTTGATCTGCCTCTTCAGCACCCCCTCCTCGTTGAGTCACTGCTTGGGAGTCACCTCCTGCCCTCCTTCCCCTCTGCTGCAGAGTCTTTTGACTCAGAAGTTGAGAAGAAACTGGACCAACAGCAGGTCTTCACGTCCCTATTTACCCTCACGCTGGAGCACAAGGTTGTGTAGGGTGCAGGCACAGACCAGCAGGCACAGCTGATTCAAATCTCCAGTTGAGAGTGCATGGGTCTGCTCATGTCTTGTGGTGGAGTACCCATGGGGACCAAAACATCTCAAAAACTCAAGTTACAAAAAAGTAGGTAAACTTTTGGAGAGTTGAGGCTGAGAAAGAAGCAAGAGACTTAGGAAGACAATGGGGAATGTGTTAGGGGAAGATGAAAAACATGGGCTTTGCAGGAAAGCGGAGAGTATAATGTTGACAAAAGACTTTGGATACTATTCTGAGAGGGAATAAGGGAAGTCCAGGAAAGGAAGTGGATTGGGAGGGGAGGAGAGAGACATTAATAAACAGGGACAAAACAAAAGTGAAAGGAGAGGCAAAATGAATCAAGAAAAGATTCTTGACATGGAGGCAGGAGGGTGGTAGAGAAATCTGGGTCTACTAAAATCAGTAGGAGACACCAAGGGCAAACAAGCTGAACAACATGGACTAGAAGATAAAACAAGATACCCAGTGAAAGAAAGAAAAGGCAGATGTAAAGAAGAATATAAAACAAAGGGAGACAGGAGAAGTATTAATTCTTCTAAAAAGGTACAGAACTGCTATGCTAAACAAACTCCCTTGATTTTATATCCTGCGCCGAAAGTTTTGGTCAATGCCAAATCTGTGTAAGTATTAGTATCACTCCAGTAGTGTGCTAGCCTTGTATGTAACATATGCAGGCTTTGGGTCCAATTCTGCAATCCTTTGTTCATAGAGCCTGGGAAGATTGGGCCTTTTTATAGTATTGGAATATATATTTGCAAGGTAGATGTAGGTTACTGTGCAGCCTCTAGGGCAGGGGTAAGCAACCTATGACACATGTGCCAAAGGCGGCACGCAAGCTGATTTTCAGTGGCACTCACGCTGCCCGGGTCCTGGGCACCGGTGCGGGGGGCTCTGCATTTTAATTTAATTTTAAACGAAGTTTCTTAAACATTTTAAAAACCTTATTTACATTACATACAACAGTAGTTTAGTTCTATATTATAGACTTATAGAAAGAGACCTTCTAAAAACATTAAAATGTGTGACTGGCACGCGAAACCTTAAATTAGAGTGAATAAATGAAGACTTGGCATACCACTTCTGAAAGATTGCTGACCTCTGCTCTAGGGTCAGGCTATGGAGCAATCGGGGTCCTCATCTGCCCCAGTTTAGGAGCCAAAACCGTTCCTTGGATCATAGCTGAGACAGAGCTGTTGCATGAGCCTGTTTGTTCTTACAGCAGATACCCAGAAACCTTCTTTTTCTTTATTTCAGAGTAACCATTACTATGTGAAGCCGCGGGTGACCGATCACCAGTTTGGGATCAGGCATTATGCTGGAGAGGTACGTGCATGCTGTATTTTGAAACATGCCCAAGAGGAAGGAGTCAGCAGGCAGAAGGATCCAAGCCACTGACATTCACCTATGAGTCCCGAGTTACACAAACTGCTGGGAATGGCAGCTCCACTAAGCTTCCTGCTTTGGATCATAGCCCAGAGGAATAGACATGGGGTTGAGTTGGGCCCCGTAGGTGTTACTGTAACACAAATAATAAAATGTCCTGAGTTGTGATCTCTCTGCTTCTGCCTTGCTGTGTGTTCTTGGGCACGTCATTTCCCTTGCTCTGTTCCTCAGTTTTAGCATCTGTAAAATGGGGAGCATGAACTTGACTCACTCCCTAACTAATTAACTAATGTGTGGGAGTGTTTTGAGCATGTATAGAACTATATTAATGTTAAATATTATCAATGTGAGTTGCAGCTTTATAACTTCCTCCTCATCTGACCTCATTTTCTTCCTGATGATGGATCTTGATTATGGGAAGATGTAGCAGAACTATGCTGCAGTGTGGTGCTCCGTCCCTGGAACTGAGATCTTGGCATGCATCCTGCTATAATGAGAGCTCCCCACTGGAGGGAGAGGAAGGGGTGTTGATGGCTCCACTCTAGGGGCAAAAGATGCAGGGGGGCTTTCCACTAGATGGTTCAATGGTACTGGGGAGGATATTTTGCTAGATAGTGAGGAAGAGTGTGTTTTGTGCCAAGGATGAGCAGCAGGCAAGTCATTGCAGGAGCCACTTTAGACCAGCTCCTACCCAAGACTGAATTTAATGAAGCAGCTGGGACCCTCAGTCCCACAGAGGAGACTGAATGTGCTCAACACAAACTGCATCTAATTGCTGGTCAGACACAGAATGAGTTTTGGTTACACAGATGCCCTGTTCAGCTAGAGACTCCGTGCAGCTACCTTCTTCCTGTGGGTGCAGGAAATCCTATTCCTCTCCTCCCTGGCTTCATAGCTACCTCCACCCTAACCTTCCCAGCAAGGCTCAAGGTCTTATCCTGCCTCATAGCTCTTGATAGGTATGGCATGGCTTATACGATATTACATGGTGTCACTTGAATAATAGTCCGTGATCACGTATATTGGACTGTGTCACTATAAGGCAGAAGCACAAGATGGCAGAGTCGAAGCTGAATGAACAATCTTAACTCAGATATTTCCTCACTTTTACACTGTTTAACTATGCAACATTTGCACTCTTTAAACTTAGTGTTTTACCTGAATTTCCCTCCTCTTCCCCCCTCCCCCTGCCCCAGAAAAGACAAAACAAACTTCACTGTGTGGAGGTGTTTGGCTGGACCCTACTGGATGCTCTGCAGCCTTGCAAGATCCACAGGACTCAGCCCCTCTCTTCCAGACTGGAGACTCTGCACAGCTTTTGCTGTATCCAAACGTTCAGCGACTGAGGCAAGGGCCCCCTGGAGCTAATATGATGCACAGTGAAAGTGCATGCTGCTGCACAGATGGGCCTTCCTGGGCTGTACAGTTCACCAGCTGAGCATCATGTACTGGGACCTGCATTTGGGGCCAGATTTTAAAAAATGCTCACAACCTTGCTGCTCCCATCAGTACATGTATGGCCAGATTTTCTGCAAACCAGCTGCTTATTTTGGTGCCTAACTGGGAGCTGAGCTCTTCTGAACATCTGGTCCCAAATGTGGGTGCTGAGACCTTCTGAAAATTCAGTCCATAGTTACAAATGTTCTATACATGCTTCAAATGCCGTTTTCTGTGGGTCATAACTTGATGAAATCTGAACACTCAGGACCATATTTTCACATTTTATCCCAGTCACTGTGGTGCTACAGCTATTTGAAAAATAAACTTAACCAGAATATTTTAAAATGGGAAAAGTGTCTTTGTGCCCTAGTGCAGGGGTTCTCAGCCTTTTTCTTTCTCAGCCGGCCCCAACATGCTATAAAAATTCCATGGCCCACAACTGCTTTTCTGCGTATAAAAGCCAGGGCTGGCATTAGGGGCACCAAGCAGGGCAACTGCCCGTGACCCCATGCCACAGGGCCCCCCACAAAGCTACATTGCTCAGGCTTCGGCTTCCGTCCTGGGGCCATGCAGTGGGGCTTTGGCTTTCTGCCCTGGGCCCCAGTGAGTCTAATGCTGGCCTTGCTTGGCGGACTCCTTGAAACCTGCTCACAGCCCCCCGGGAGACCACAGAGCGCTAGTTGAGAACCACTGTCCTAGTGCCTTGCTACTTCTTTCTTCAGTGATTAAGTCTTCCTCTGTCACTCTGCCACTGTACGTTACGCGGGCCTCTCCTCCTGCCTTCTGAGTTACTTGGTGCTGAGTGAGTGCTGTGTGTGGTGATGTGACAGCAGAACTAGCCGCCGTCTTTCTAGGACATTTCTTTCTCTTACAACTGCAGCCTTCTTGGCAGGACCCTGGAGAAATGTGGGTAAAAGTGCCCTCCCTCAGTGGTCCTGCAGTGCTAGGAGACCCTTTCTGTGGCCCTCCCCCAGTGGCCCTGCAGTGCTAGGAGACCCTTTCTGTGGCCCTCCCCCAGTGGTCCTGCAATGCTAGGAGACCCTTTCTGTGGCCCTCCCCCAGTGGCCCTGCAATGCTAGGAGACCCTTTCTGTGGCTCTCCCCCAGTGGCCCTGCAATGCTAGGAGACCCTTTCTGTGGCTTTAACAATGTGGCCTCATTAATTTGTTTGTAAATTAAAGTGCACTGTGATCTGATATGTGAGGGATCTGTCTGCTCTGCTTTAGTGTGCACAGATGCTCTGTGTGCACGTTGGTTCCCATAAGGGAAGGATATTACCTGCCCTGAAAGGTGGCATGTTCCACTGTGTGTGTAAGGGATTCAGTGTCCTATTCATTGGCTGCTGTGTGTGAGGGTGGCAGAAGGGGTTGGCCACCATGTGTGTGTGTGTGATTGGCAGCTGTATGTGTATTGTCAGAAATGGGGGTCAGCAGTCCTTGATCTGTGTGTGTGAATGGGGAAAGACAGGGGTATGCTCTGCTGACAAAACCACCGGTGTAGACACCACTTTCTCAACAAAGGCATGCTTCTGGTGACATAGCTAAGGTTGGCTGGGGAGGCGATGTCCCCAGTGGTCCCCGACCTTTTCCATGGGGCGGGCGCCAGACAACTAGCCGCCGAGGACTGTGGCCGCTGGACAAGCAGCCGCTGAAATGCTGCCATGAAACGACAACATCAAGAGGCATCGCCACCAAAATGCTGCCGTGAAGAAGCATCATCAGGAGGCGTCGCCACTGAAATGCCGCTGAAATTTTGCAGGATTTCAATGGTAGCGCTTCTTGACCTTGCCGCTTCTTGGCGGCATTTTGGCGTCTGCTTGTCTGGTGGCCAGTAGGTAAGCGTATATGGATGTCCCGGCCGGCACCATGGTGCCCGCAAGCACCACTTTGGGGACCCCATTCTATGCTATCAGTAGTCTCCTGTCAGTGTATGCCACATCTACACTGGAGATCTACACCAGCATAGCTATGTCAGCATAGGCTCTGTAGTGTAGACATGCTACATTTTGAAGGTTTTCTTTGGAACTCTGAGCACTAGAAACAACTTTTTTTTGTAAATGAAAGTCAGGATTCTGACCTCATGGAGAGACTCCAGCGGCCAGGTCTCTAAGCATGTGCCTGTAGTGCCTGGGCATGTAGGAGTTTCCTGCTCTGTTGTCTTGTCATTGGCACACAGTGGAGCTGTGGGCAGGGTGGCCCTGTATGTTGGCATGTGTGGGGGAGGGGTTGTCACTGTGGCTTGAATTGCTTGCACTATTATGTACTAGTCAGTGTGTATTGTCTGTGTCACAGGTATTGTATGATGTGAGAGGGTTTCTGGAGAAGAACAGAGACACCTTTCGGGATGACATTTTAAACATGCTGAAGGATAGCAGGTAAGCAGCCCTTAATGCTCTGCAGGGGAGAATGGAAGCCAGGATTAGGAGAACTCTGTGGGACTAAATTGAGCAGAATTCACATGATAGCAGGGTCATGTAGAAGAAGAGTTACTTCATATGATTACCCAAGTTCCTATCTCTCTGTATATTGGCAGCAGGAGAGGGGGCTGGAGAAGAAGTCAGTTTTACTGCAAAGAAATTGATTCAAAGAAACATGCATTGAGCATCAGCATAGCCTTTGTTATGGGATGGACTTTGCTTGCTTCTTTCCATGAAGATTTTCTGTGCCAGAAAGGTGACACTTTGGAACTCCCAAGGGATCCTTTGACTCAGGGAGCTGCAGTACTTCACAGGCATAGCTATGCATGTACATACCATCCTCACCCTCATGCTGTGGAGTGCGGGGGTGGGGGAGAATGGGCATGAAAGGAGATGCTGAATGAGTAGCTGGAGAGAGGGAGGAGAAGCCGACAGGACAATTTTACAGGAGCTGTAGTGGTGAAATCTATGCAACATTGATTTGCTGTTTGCTTCTGGGGGCTTTCAGATTCTTTGTGCCACATTTGCTGCTCCAGTGTCCAACACAGCCCCCAGCATAAGTTAGAGCAGTCTTAAGGTCTGCTCTAGCTTATGGCAGCTTCCTTACAGATGCCAATGGGCTACTCTGCAGCCCACAATACCAAAAATACAAACCTCTGTGGCCTCTTCCCATTATGTCCCTGACCAATCCCATGGCACTACCCCATGCTGGGGACTGCATGGGGCAAAGGGTGTAGGGCTAGCCATGATGGTCCTGTGCCATCACTGTGCTGGGGGAATCCTCAGGGGGCAGTTATATACCTTTACAGCCCCTTTAAACTGCTAGCAAGGCATAAAGAGCCATGCTCAGAATTTTTCTGTCATCTCCCCTCTGCCTGTTTTTTCTTGAGGTTCTTGGTCTTGGGAATCTGGATCAGAGAGCTCCAAACTGAGGACCTGCAATGGAGGGGGACTGGACTTGAGGACACAGGAGGCCTCAGTCCTATGCTCCTAGGACCTTTAGAGGTCACCTCATTGCCATCTGAGGTTCCTTCAAGGGCCTTTGGATACAGGGAGCTCTTACTATGAAATCATCTAGAGGTAAAGGCCCTAGTGCAGGGTCTCAGACACGTGGACCATCAGCAGCTACAGGATCTCACTCCTTTGCTAGAAGGTGGGCTCGGATGTATATTATTTTAGGGATGTCACAGGGTGGCTGTCCCCTTTAAATGAAGCAGGTCCAACTCCCCTGTGCCAGTACTGGTGTTCCCTGTTTGGCCAGTTAAGAGGGCGGGACAGCACCTGGGGCTATGATCAGGGGCAATCTGAGAGGGAGAAGTCACAGAAGGCAGTTGTAGGATGTTCTGGGGGAGAGGCTGAACTGCACACAGTATTCAAGGTGTGGACATACTCTTGATTTATATAGAGGCTTTGTGACATTTATTGTTTTTTTACCTATCCCTTTCCTAATGGTTCCTAACTTGGCATTTTTGACTGCGGCTACACACTGAGTGGATGTTTTCAGAGAACTATCCACAGTGACTCCAAGATCTCTTTCTTGAGTGGTAACAGCTAATTTAGACCCCATCATTTTTTATTTATAGTTGGGTTTATGTTTTCCAATGTGCATCATTCATTGACATTGAATTTCATCTGCCATTTTGTTGCCTAGTTACCCAGTATTGTGAGATCCCTTTGTAGCTCTTCACAGTCTGCTTTGGGCTTAACTATCTTGAGCAATTTTGTATCATCTGCACACTTTGCCACCTCACTCTTTATCTCTTTTTCCATATAATTTTTAAATATGTTGAACAGCACTGGTCTCTGTACAGATCTCTGGGGGTCACCACTGTTTACCTCTCTCCATTCTGAAAAATTGGCCGTTTATTCCTACCATATTTCCCTGTCTTTTTAACCAGTTACCGGTCCATGAGAGGACCTTGCTTGTTATCAAATGATGGCTTACTTTGATTAAGAGCCTCTTGTGAGGGATCTTGTCAAAGGCTTTCTGAAAGTCCAAGTACGATGTATCCACTGGATCACCCTTGTCCATGTTATAGACAAACTAAGAAACTTTCAGCCAGATGGAAAAATAAAAGCTGCTAGAAATAACAATAATAATAACTTGGAGATACCAGAGTCAATTAATGCCTTTACATGAAAAAAGGAAAATCAGCAGAAAGATTGGGAATAGACTGCATATGTTTCAAGGCTTAGAGCCTTCTAGGGTAACATGGTTTCAATGGTTCATCTCCAAGAGTAGGTATCTGTGAAGGCAATTACATGACATGTGACTGGAATATTGTGTGGCTGTGCCATGAGAGAAGGGATGCAGCAGTCTGGCTGGAACATGGGCTGCTGTTTGTTCAGTTCTTGCATGGAGGTCTGTGTAGCAAGAGGGAGAAGATGTGCTGCCTAAGCCAGAAAGCAGAACACTGTCTGTATAACATCGTGCTTCGGGGTAGTAAGACACAGGAAATGCAGCTCTGCAACTGGAGTATGGGCTGCTGTCATTTTGCAGCAGTTTGAGGGTCTGTGCATCTAGAAGGAGGGGATGCCCTGCTGAGCCCTGTGCTGCAGCCACATTGCTGTGTAGTGGTGTTTTGGGAAGGTGTAACTAGGATGCCTGGCACAGAGGTAGGGTGTTAAATGAGCATACAAGCTCTGATTCTTTCATAGCTGACCCTAGAATCTGATGTCCTGTGTTTTCTGTGTGTGATGCTCCTCCTCACCGCCAGGCTGGACTTCATCTATGACCTCTTTGAAAGAGTCTCCAGCCGGAGCAGTGAGGAAACTCTGAAGATGGGAACCCAGAGGCGCAGGCCAACCGTCAGCTCCCAGTTCAGGGTAAGGAATTCCCCAAGAAAGTGGGTGACTTCAGAATGAAGAGGAGGAACTGGTGAGGGGCTGGCTGAATAAGAAGTTAAGTGAGGAGTGAAGAAAAGAGACAAGAGAATGAGTGATTCCTTCAATTTCTTTTCCAGCTCTGTAAACGTGCTAGGATGTTGCAGATAGATAAGACAATGTCTCTCTCCTATAATTTACACTGTAATGTAAACCATGCAGTGGGGTGATAAATTGGGAATGGGGAAAGGATGAGGACTACAACAAGAATATGCCTTTGCTTTTTTCAGCAATGTCTTGAGTGGCACAGTTTGTTTTTTCAAGCACTGATCCTATGGCGAGGAGAGGGGATGGGAGTTTAAGCTAAGTATTGATAGATCTTGTGGGGGCAGTACTTTTTACATGGGCACATAAGAATGGCCACACTGGGTCAGACCAATGGTCCATCTAGCCCAATGTCCTGTTTTGCAACAGTGGCCAATGCCAGGTGCTTCAGAGGGAGTGAACAGAACAGGGAATCATCAAGTGATCCATCCCATGACCCGCTTTACCAGCTTCTGACAAACAGAGGCTAGGGACACTG
Organism: Chelonoidis abingdonii; assembly: GCF_003597395.2. NCBI lineage: Eukaryota > Metazoa > Chordata > Testudines > Testudinidae > Chelonoidis > Chelonoidis abingdonii. Next base: position 81,796,335 of record NC_133778.1, read on the forward strand.
CAAAACACTGCCCATCCTGGTTAATAGCCATTGATGAGCCTATCCTCCAGGAACTTATCTAGTTCTTTTTCAAAGCCTGTAATAGTCTTGGCCTTCACAACATCCTCTGGCAAATAGTTCCACAGGTTGACGATGCAGTGTGTGAAGAAATACCTCCTTTTGTTTGCTTTAAAACTGCTGCCTGTTACTTTCATCGGGTGACCCCTAGTTCTTGTGTTATGTGAAGGGGTAAATAAGTTTTTCTCCACACCAGTCATGATTTTATAGACTTCTATTTTATCTCCCCCCCTTAGTTGTCTCTTTGCCAAGCCGAATAGCCCCAGTGTTTTTAATCTCTCCTCATATGGAAGCTGTTCCAAACCTGTAATAATTTTTCTTGCCCTTCTCTGTACCTTTTCCATTTTTAATATAATTTTTTTGTGATGGGGCAATCAGAAAGGTGTGGGCATACCATGGGTGTATATAGCAGCATTATGATATTTGTTGCCTTATTATCTATTCCTTTCCTAATGGTTCCCAACATTCAGTTTGCTTTTTTGACTGTTGCTGCACATTGAGTGAATGTTTTCTGAGAACTATCCACAATGACTTTCTTGACTGGTACCAGTTAATTTAGACCCTATTATTTTGTATATATAGTTTGGATCTTGTTTTCCAAAATGCATTACTTTGCATTTATCAACATTGAATTTCATCTGCTGTTTTGTTGCCCAGTCACTCTGTTTGTGAGATCTCTTTGTAACTCTTTGTGGTCTGGTTTGGACTTAACTACATTGAGTAATTTTGTGTCATCCGCAAACTTTGCCACCTCACTCTTTACCCCTTTTTTCCAGATAATTTTGTAATATGTTGAACAGCGCTAGTCCCAGTACAGACCCCTAGGAGACACCACTATTTACCTCTCCATTCTGAAAACTGACCATTTATTCTTACCATTTGTTTCCTGTGTTTTAACTATGAGAGGTCCTTCTCTCTTATCCCATAACCGAGTACTTTGTTTAAGAGCCTTTGGTGAGGGACATTGTGAAAAGCTTTCTGAAAGTCCAAGTACACTATATCCACTGGATCACCCTTGTCCATATTCGTTGGCTCCCTCAAAGAATTCTGATACATTGGTGAGGAATGATTTCCCTTTACAAAAGCCGTGTAGACTCTTCCCCACAAATCATGTTAGTTTATATGTCTGATAATTCTGTTCTTTATTATAGTTTCAACCAGTTTGCCTGGTACTGCAGTTAGGCTTGCTGACCTGGAGCCTTTTTAAAATTTGTCATCACATTAGCTATCCTTTTGTCATCTGGTCCAGAAGCTGATTTAAGTGCTAGGTTACCTACCACAGTTAGTAGTTCTGCAATTTCATATTTGAGTTATTTCAGAGCTCTTGGGTGAATACTACCTGATCCTGGTGACTCATTACTGTTTATTTATCAATTTGCTCCAAATTGACACTGTCGGTTTAAAAAAAGTTGTGAAAATTTGTTCCAGTTTTACACCCCTCCCAAGTCCCTGCTAATTTTTGTAGGTTTTTTTTACAATCACATTTTCCTATTTTTAAAGTGTGAGACACCCACATAAACAACACGGGAAACTGACTGCCTGTATAGGAGAAATAGTGAGAGTGGTTACCCACAGAGATGCAGGTGCAGTGATCCTGGGTGATATTTGTAAATAGGGGAGTCTCAGACTTCATGATTGTATAGACTGATCTCATGGCAAACACCAGCGGCTCATTCTATCCCTTCATTCTCCGTAAAACCTCTCTGTATACCACCCACCCATTTCCTTCTTTTTCAGTGACTCCCTGCAACCCCCGCCTTCCCCGCATGTCAGGGTTCTGTGCATCTGCAGTTGCCGCCCACCCTTGCCATGTTCGGGGCTCCATATGGCTCCCCATGCCAGGGACTCTGTGTGCCTCTTCATTCTCACTTTCTCTCTATACCAGCATCCCCAAACTCCCCTCCACCATAGGTTCTGTGACCCACCCCATTGCTCCTTCCCCTCCATGCTAGTGTGGCATAGATTTGGTTGGCTCCCCATCAGACTGCTGTGAATTACCAGTATGTTTACAATGCTGTCAACTCTGGAGGCATTTGCAGGAGCCAGGGACCTGCTCTCGTTGCTGCTGTCTATATTTCTGGCGGTGCAGGAATTGGTGCTGCTGGTATCATTGGTCCATGAACCATCTTCTCCCAGCCTCTGCCTAGAATCAGGACTGTGGTACCATCCAGGGGAAAACCCTCCATGCTAGCCTCGGCGCAGGCTTCCCTATCACTGCACTGATCTCCGGCACTGATGGGGTCCACAACTCCCTAGTCATCTTGTCAGGACTCTGTCTTTGGAGTCAGAAGTAGGGTCATACTCTGTTTGCAACCACCTGCGCTACTCCCCGAGGCACTCCTACCCCACGAAACCAAACAGAAGCGTATCACCGAGTTCTTGCCCTCTGGTCCTTGGAGGCTGGGGCTATTGCAATGGCCCTCTGGAACCCGTGGGGTTTCCCTCCAGCCCAGGGTCCCCTCTAAAGGCACTCCTATTTGGTGGGCCTCCAAGAGTAGAGCACCACCAGTGCCGCGATGGGAGACTTCTGATCCAGACTCTGGTACCGAGCATCAAACAGAGGGCCCATGGATCTTGGCGAATACGGAAGGAGAGGTGGAGGGCCCTCAGTCGATGCTGGCTTCCTCCTTCCCAGAGGGGATGGTATTGGCAGCTGGCGTGTCTCCTTCCTAAAATGACCACAAGGCTCTCCAGGACTTGTTAAAGCAGGTGGCATCAAATTTGGGCATCCAGGTAGAGGTGGTCAAGGAGTCTTCTCATAGCCTGATGGATGTTTTGACAGCAGCGGGCCCCTCGAGGATGGCCCTGTCGCTCAGTAAGGCTATCATGGACCCGGTTAAGGTTCTGTAGCAGACCCCTGTTTCCCTTCCCCCTATGTCAAAGCATACGGAGCAGAAGTATTATGTGCCAGCCCAAGGTTATGAGTTTTTATACTTGTATCCCCCTCCAGGGTCCCTGGTAGCATCAGCCACCAATGAAAGAGATTGTCAAGGGCAATTGGGGGCAATGCCTATGGCAAAAGACTCCAAAAAGTTGGACTTATTTTGCAGAAAGGTGTACTCGACTGGAGGGTTGCAACTTAGAATGACAAACCAGCTGGCACTGCTGGGTTGCTATGTTTAGATATGTGGGATGGCACATACAAGTTTAAAGATCTGCTCCCTCAAGAAGCCAGGCAGGAAGTCTCCTCACTGGTTGGTGCAGGGAAAACCGTAGTGGCCGTTGACGTGACTGATTCTCTGGCCAGACCCATGGCCTTCGTGGTAACCATGGCCAGGAGCTCTTGGTTACAGTCTTCTGGTCTTCCTCAGAGGTCCAGCAAACCCTCCCGTATCACCCCTTTGAAGGATCCTCATTCTTCTCAGAGAAGATCAATGCTAAGCTCCATGAGCTTAAGAATTCCAGGACAATCATAAAGTCCCTAGGGTTATATACTCCTGCAGCTTCTAGGAATCGTTACAGGCCCCAGCAGTCTGCCCAGTACTTTCCCTTTGCCAGCTTCTGCCTTGGGACTGACACATGCTGCTCCCAGGCACTCAGGGAGCTTGAAGCTCCCCTTTTGATGTGATGCTCAAGGTCTCCAGCCTAGTACCCCTTATATCAGATGCAGTTGCACCGCTGTTTTTGGACCGTCTGTCCCACTTCATCAGTGCCTGGGCCTGTATCACCTCGGGCTGCTGGGAGCTGTGCACAGTGGAAGTGGGATACACTAGTCTCCAGTTTGTTTCTACTCCCCTTTCCTCTTCAGGGACCCTTTTTACAAGTGACTTTTGGTCCAGTAAGTCCAATCCCTCCTTCAGATGGGAGCCATGGAAGAGAATCCGCAAAACTTGAGAGGAAAGGGGTTCTACTGTCATTTTCCCTATCTTAAGGGCGAGGAATGGGAGGAGGGAGCAGAGAGGAGCAAATGGGCACAGGGTCTCTGAGGGAAGAGGCAGAGTGAGGGTGGGGCCATGATTTGAATGCCAGTGGCTCCCTTACTACTAGGGAACCTGTGCTGCCTCAACAGCTGTCTCAAGAACCTGGCTGTTCACCTCCTCCCCATATGGTGCTGCCCAGTGCAGCAGTCTGAGAGCTGACCTTGTCTGTGAAGACAGAGGCAAAAAAAGCACTGAGTACTTCAGCTTTTTCCACATCATCTGTCACTAGGTTGCCTCTCCCATTCAGAAAGGGTCCCACACTTTCCTGGACCACCTTCTTGTTGCTAACATACCTGTAGAAACCCTTCTGCTTACCCTTCATATCTCTTGCTAGCTGCAACTCCAATTGTGCTTTGGCCTTCCTGATTACACTCCTGCATGCTCAAGCAATATTTTTATACTCCTTCCTAGTCATCTGTCTAAATTTCCACTTCTTGTAAGCTTCCTTTTTGTCTTTAAGCTCAGCAAAGATTTTTCTGTTAAGCCAAGCTGGTCACCTGCTATATTTGCTATTCGTTCTCCACATTGGGATGGTTTGTTCCTGTGCCCAATAAGGCTTCTTTAAAATACAACCAGTTCTCCTGGACTCCTTTCCCCCTAATGTTAGCGTCCCAGGGGATCCTACCCATCAGTTCCATGAGGGAATCAAAATCTGCTTTTCTGAAGCCCAGGGTCCGTATTCTGCTGCTCTTCTTTCTTCCTTTGGTCAGGATCCTGAACTTGACCATCTCATGATCACTGTTGCCAGGGTTGCAACCCACTTCTACTTCCCCTACAAATTTTTCCCTGTTTGTGTGCAGCAGGTCAAGAGGAGCATGACCCCTGCTTGTTTCCTTCAGCCCTTGCACCAGGAAGTTGCCCCCAAATGCATGGCAGTGGTGGCAGCCTGCCTGAGGAGATGAGCAATGCATGTCTACCCATATCTCGATGACTGACTAGTCAAAGGCCAGTCCAGGGCCCAGATGGAATCCAGCATCCACCTTATCCGGTCAACTTTCCAGGCCTTAGGCCTTCTAATAAACACAACAAATTCTACCCTTGGCCCAGTGCAGAGAATAGAGTTCATCAGAGTGGTACTCAAGTCCACTCAGGCCAGAGCATTCCTCCTGGGAGACCAGTTTCAGGCGACCATGGTCCCAATAAGTTCCCTCAAGACCCACCTGGTTACAGCAGCTTAGAGCTGTCGAAGATGTCTGGGCCACATGGCATCATGCACTTATGTCATGCAACACGCGAGGCTGCACCTCAGACCTCTTCAAGGATGGCTGGCCACGGTGGACTCAGCTACCTGTCACAATCTGGACTCAGTTCTCTCCATACTTTTTGAGCCCTTGTTTCCCTGGATTGGTGGCTGGACCATTGCACGGTTCATGTAGGAATAACCTTTTCGCAGCCCCAGACTTCAGCGTCCCCCGTTTCAGATGCGACGGCACCGGGCTGCGGAGCCCATTTAGGGCCCCTCAGGACTCAAGGCTTCTGGTCTCTAGAAGAGCTCTCTCTTCATATCAATGTCAGAGAGGTCAGGGCAGTCATTCTAGGCGTTCCTGCCTCACGCTGCAAACCAAGACATATGGGTTCTCATGGACAACACAACAGCCATTTTTACATCAGTAGACAGGGTGGGGCATGTTCTTTCCTGCTGTGCTGAGAAGCAAGCTATCTGTGGGAATTCTGCATCATGCATTCAGTCCACCTCAAGGCTTCTCACCACCTGAGAGCACAGAACCAGCTGGTGGATCACCTCAGCAGGTCTTCCTCCATTCACCACAAGTGATCCCTTTGGCTGGACATCACAAAGAACATTTTCCTATGGTGGGGGACGCCTCAGATAAATCTGTTGGCTACTCAAATCAACAGGATATGCGATCAGTTCCGTTCCCTAAAAAGCCAGAGCCTAGGGTGTCTCATGGACCCTTTTCTGCTACCATGGATAGATTTCCTATATTACGCCTTTTCTCCTATCTTGCTAATGCACAAGGTTCTGATTAAGATCAAGTGGGACTGGGACTGGGTCATTCTCATAGCCCCGGCCTGCCCCAGGCAACATTGGTTCACCACCCTATAGGCCTCTCAGTGGAGGCCCTGCTCCCGCTTCCTTTATATCCTGACCCGATCTCTCGGAATCACAGTTGGTTGCTCCATCTGAACCTCAGCTCTCTTCATCTGACAGCCTGCAAGCTTCGTGTCTGAAGTCTGAAGAGCAGGCTTGCTTGGAACAGGTTCGTCAAGTCCTGCTAGGTAGTAGGAAGCCCTCCATCAGAGCTACTTACTTTGCAAAATGGAAGCGTTTCTCCCATCTTCCCACCGTGGAGTTCCACCCTTGAGTTCTTCATTGCAGGTTATATTGGAATACCTGTTGCTTCTGAAACAGCAAGGCTTCGCTGTTTCTTCCATCAAGGCTGACGTTGCAGTGATGTTGGCCTCCCATCCCACGGTCGACAATCAGTCCGTCTTCCATCATGAGATGGTTATCTGTTTCCTTAAAGGCCTAGAGAGTATGTAACCTCCGGGTTAGAGATCCCATTACTCCCTGGGACCTAAATCTCATCTTATCAAAGCTTATGGGCCCCATTCAAGCCCCTGACAATGTATTTGTTAACTCACCTCTCCTGGAAGGTGGCCTTTTTAGTGACTATCCCTTTGGCTAGAAGAATTTTGGAGATTTGTGCCCTCACATCGGAGCCCCTGTATATGATTTTCTTTAAGGATAAGGTGCAGTTGTGTCCACACCCTGTTTTCCTCCTGAAAGTGGTTTCACCATTCCATTGCAGTCACCTGGTCATTGGCACACATGTTCTCGGCACACTATGCCATCACCCAACAGTCCAGGGACAATGCCATCTTTGGCTGATCAGTTTTGCAGTCAGCATATCCATGAACGTCAAGCCCACCTCCTGTACAACTGCTTGGGAGTTACCTACATTGGAGTAGACATGTTCAAGAATTCGAAGAAGAAAAAATTATTACTAACCTTCCATAACTCTTGTTCTTCGAGATGTATTGCATATGTCCATTCTAAGACCCTCCCTGTTGAAGTTAGCTGAAAAGAAGGAACTGAGGGGGGGCAAGGTCAACAAGGCCCTTTATATTGGCACTTTGAGCACACGGTACCAGAGGGCACCAGAGCCAACCTGACAGATACCACTGGGGGAAAAATTTCCAGTGACTGTGCTTGGGCTGTGCACACACCTACATTGGAATGCACATGTGCAACGGATCTTGAAGAACAACAGTTACAGGAGGTTGGTAACCGTTTTTTTCCTCTCCCACCAGAGGTTGTGTGCGCACCCTCGTTGCCCCTCCTCCTTCTTTCTTCTTTTGTTTCTCTTTTAGGGTGCTACTGTTTTAAACTGTATTGGGAGGACTGGTAATTATAAAATGGGGGTATTGTTGTGCTGGAAGATGTTAATGGCCACCATCAACTGGTTCTTTGCTCTCTAGTTACCTTGCTGGTTGAAGCTGCTGCTTCTGGTAACTGGGTGCTAGGTGCTCTGTGTCTCACTTATTTCCCCCTTTTGGTTTTTCCAGTTGTCACCAAAATCAGTAGGGTTCTGTTCATTGGTGCCTAAAATATTTACTGAAATTTTGGACTCAATTGGTTGAAATGTTGAAAAGTTACCACATTACAGACAGATCAATGCAGTTGAGTTTAAGGCTTTGCAAGGTTAGTCAATAACAGCAGGTAAACATTTTTCACTGATGTGTGATTTTTAATTTTTTTATTAAACTGACTATGTGACTTCAAGGAGAAGCATATAGGAAGAGAGAGTGGAGTCAAGGAGAGAGTTTAGGAATAGGGGGCTGCTTAAGAGTCCCTTCTGCTCAGACAGGAGCCCATAGACCCCCAGGCCCTGCTGGAATGACTGCTTTTCTAGTTTTATCTTGGTGTTTTCAGGACTCTCTCCATTCCCTGATGGCCACACTCAGCACTTCCAATCCATTCTTCATTCGCTGCATCAAACCAAACACCGAAAAGGTGAGTCCCACCCCTCGGGGGAGGGAGGAGGGACATTTTCCTGAGCCCATGATGAGGATATGGGGAGAGAAATTCTTCCTCTTGCCTCTCTCTTGTGAGTATTTTTTAAACTGAAGAAAAATGCATCCGACCCTTTGCATTATGTGAAAAAACAAATACACCTAGTGTGTAAGAACTGTTCTCACCATGCTTTGTGCTGACACAGCTGGGAAGCAGGACCCTGTGCATCACCTGCAGTGGGACAAAGGGAGTGAGTGATTCCTGTTTGTTTTAGGAGTGGGGATCTGCTCTGGGATCTGGGGCATGTGTAGTAGACTAGTGGGTTGCACACTTCATAGCTTTCATAGGCCAAGTGCATTGCACACATTGGGGCTCCTTGAATATTCCATTTCTTCCCTCCTCATGTCCCTCTCCCTCTATTTCATGGACTCCCTGGGACTGCCCCCATCCACTCCCTGATGCCAGGGACTCTAGTGTGTTCCTGGTTCCCCCATTGTCATCCTTATGCCAGGAGCTGTGTGTGCACTCCCATTGCCTCCATTTTGCCACCATGCCAGGTTTTTTGTATATCCCTACTACCCTTTCCTTCCATTCTAGGGTCCCCCATTCTCTCCTCTTGCCAGAGATTTGTATGATCCCTAATTTCTCCCCCTACCAAGGGTTCTGTGTGCCTTCCATTTCTCCCACCTCCAGACCAGTGTTCTCATTGTCGCTCTCCTCCCCCACCTTTATTATCTCCCTTCTCTCTGTCTGGGAGAGAAGTCATTCTAGGTGTCAGGATATTAAAAGTGGGAGGATGAGCAGGGATGAGATGGAGTTTTATTATACTGGAAGGTGTTAATTTGTGTCATCTGCCATTTCTTTGATCTATAGATAATTGCAGAGGTGCTTGAAGTTGTGGCTCTGCTAAACAAATGTGAAGAGTTCTTTGTGTCCCCCATTTACCACTCTTTTTTTTATCTATCCCACAATCAAAGGCTTTGCAAGCTGGGCCAGTAAACTTCTCATTCACCTGTGACTTGTACAACAGCATCCCTTCATGGGGACTTCTCTGCAGCATGTTGCACTGTGCCCATGCTCCATGGTACCAGCTAGATTTGCTTTCATGTTGCAATGATGTTTGTGCCTCTTTCTGATTTTTTGAACTCAAAAAATCCATCAGTCTTCATTCCTTGTCTTTTGGAAAGATGGGGTAGTGAGAGAACAGACAAGTTTTTCCAGGTCTGGAGCCCCACATAGGAAGTAGGGGGGAGAAGGAGACAAACCTGTTGAAATGGGCCTTTTCCAAAGAGGGCCTTGTTGCAGGAAAAGTCCCCCTGCAGAGTTCTTTCCTGAAGCAGAGAGGAGGATAAAGCTTCGTTCCATTAACAGGGCAGGAGTGAAGATGCTTCAGATTAGCTCTCTGTAAAGAAGCAAGTTTCCTTTAGACGGAATTTCACCTTGACACTCAGAAAAGTGGCAGCAAGGAGGAGTCTTGACCAGACTAGATGGAGAACTTGGAGAAGGGCAGAATCTCTGTGTTGTGATGTCCATCAGTCAGTATCCTAGAGATAGTGTTTCTCTTTAGGAGCAGGGCCTGCTGCAAGCTCCTGCCCCAGTATAGAAGCTCCTTCCTGCCTTTTAGCTCCGTTCTTTCGGGGATGCATTGGGGTCTCATTTGGATTCTCACTTATCCAGTTGAACTCTGAAGGCAGCAGGCATGCCTGCAGTTTTGCCTATGGGCTGCTGGGCATTACTGCTACATTTGATGATCAGGAAGCCAGGTGCCCCCTCTCTTGCTGCTCCCCCAGCTGCATCAGAGCCCTCAGTTGAGAACAGTGTAATTTTCTGCATGAATGGGCTGCAGTGGGAGTGCAGGGGGCAGTGGCTCAGCACAGTTCATTGCCCACTTTCCTGCTAGACTCTGAGCTATGGTAGATGTTACAGTTTGCTGTTGATATGGGTGCACCCCGCTCCCTCCTGCCTCTGTTCCAGTGCTGAGTGTCTTTTTGTGGCAGCTGCCTGCCATTTGTGTCAAACTGGCCCATCTTTCAGCTGGGGCCATTAACATGCAGGGTTAACTTCCTAGGAAGCGGTGGGTATGTGTCTGTGTGCCCTTTACAACATTCAGATAAGCAGACACCATGCCAGCAAGCAAGAAGTTAAGTCTGGTATTAGATGTCTGTCTTTCTCTTGGTTTGTTTCTAATCTTGATCTTCTAGGCACCAAACCTCTTTAACCCAGATGTAGTTCTAAACCAGCTCCAGTACTCTGGGATGCTGGAGACAGTGAAAATTCGAAGAGCAGGCTTCCCCATACGGCGTCTCTTCCCAGATTTCCTCAGCAGGTAATGGGTAATGTGGAGATGGGTGGTGGTATGTTCCTTTTCTCTATAATTTTAGTCACTGGCGCTGTTCCCAATTTTTGGATGTCTTTTGTGTTGTCTGCATGTCAACCATATTATGGGGTTAGCTGCAAGTTGGAAGTGAAAGTTTCTGGACTGGAGGTTAGTCCAACTGCAGTTGGATAAAGAACGTGAAAAAGAGAAGTTCCCAGATAGGCAGATAAGAGAACCCTGTGGGAGGATGAATGGCAAGAGGAAGGTTTTGAAGCATGTTAGAAATGGAAAGGATAGTATTGTACATACTTTTATGTCAAGAGATTGTGCTTGGTTCTCAGGTACAAGATGCTTATGAAGAATCTGAGTGTCCCAGACAACACCAAGACTGTGTGTGCACATTTGCTACAGACATATGACAGCACCAGGAAAGAGTGGCAGCTGGGTAAAAACAAGGTATTACCTCAGTATAGAAAAGGGTCCATTGGGTAAGGAGAGGGAAGTAATTCCTGATGCAAGAGAGTTTAATTGAAAGGTGATATACAGGAGCACTCAATAAACAGTAGATGGAAGTAAACTAATGGCCATTCAAGACTGTGAATGGCTTGCCAACTACAAAACCATTTTCTCCTCCCTTGGTTTTCACATCTCACCTGCTACAACAGGGCCTCATCCTCCCTGACTGAACTAACCTCGTTATCTCTAGCTTGCTTACGTATGTATACCTGCCCCTGGCAATTTCCACTACATGCATCTGACGAAGTGGGTATTCACCCACGAAGGCTCATGCTCCAAAATGTCTGTTAGTCTGTAAGGTGCCACAGGATTCTTTGCTGCTAATGGCACTGCGTAGTTGTACCACTGAAGGTCACTGACTGGGCTATGCTGCTGACCTGTAATGTCTCAAATGCTTCCCGAATTACATGTTTGAAGATAGATTAGATGAGACCCAACAGCCCTTTTCTTTCTTCCATTGGACAGCACAGGATTGTTCCCTACTTACATTTACTACTGCTTTGTCAAGTCTAGTTTTAAAGGACCCAAGCAGAACTAGCTTTGGATTTTTTCGGTGGACCTGCAAAACAATACGTTGCTCCCTTCTCATGTCCAGTCTAACTAATTCCTGTCCACTGTGATCATGTCAGTCTGTACAGAGCCAACTCAAGGATTTTGGTAGTGTCTAGGTGCACCTAAGTGTCTTCTCATTTTTCTTGCTCAGGAGGTTAGATAGTAGGTGGTAGGTCATTAGATTAGTTGCTTTGAGGACTGGTTGGAGTATAACAACCATGGTTGGAAGGATTCAATTTTTATCAGTAAACGTTGGTAATCATCAATTTCACTGTAAGCACTCAAACTGATGAAAAAATGTTTCCATAGATGACGATCAAAATGTCCAGAGAAGCAAAGTAAGAAAAATGCTGCTTGAAAGCTTATTAGAGTTGATTTATGAAGGTATAGAAGGGAACAGTTTATTCAAAGGACAAGCGGGGGAAGAGGGAGGAGGTGTTGCCTTATATATCACAGATGTATATACTTGCACTGAGCTTGAGATAGAAGCGGGAGGCAGACCTGTTGAAAGCCTCTGGGTAAGGATAAAAGGGTGATCTACTATAGACCACCTAACCAGGAAGCAGAGGTGGACGAGATTTTTTTGTTCTTTTGTTTTAAACAAAATCATCCAAAGCACAAGATTTGGTGGTGACTTCAACTTCCCAGACATGTCTTGGGAAAATAACACAGCAGGGCACAGATTATCCAACAAGTTCTTGGAATGCATCGGAGACAACTTTTTATTACAGAAAGTGGAGAAAGTGACTAGGGGAGAGGCTGTTCTATATTTGATTGTGACAAATAGGGAGGAACTGGTTGAGAATTTGAAGGTGAAAGGCAGCTTGGGTGAAATTGATCATGAAATAGGAGAGTTCATTCTAAGGAATGGTAGGAAGGAAAACAGCAGATTAAAGAAAATGGACTTCAAGAAAGCAGACTTTAGCAAACTCAGACAACTGGTAGGTAAGATCCCGTGGGAAGCAAGTCTAAGGAAAAAAGAGCTGGCAGTTTTTTAAAGAGCTGTTATTATGGGCTCAAGAACAAAATATTTTTTTTAAACGGTGGAGACTAAACCATGTTTGCATTGTGAGAAGAAAGCACCAGAGGAGAATGAGAAGTTAAGGAGCTGTGTAAGGGAGGGGATGAGCGTGAACATGTGGGAGATGGGAGGTAAGATGGGAGGCAAGTGAAGAGGTTGGAGAAAGAGACAACAGAAGAAACTCTTGCATCTGTGACCAATGAGAAGGAAAAGAGAATTGCAGGAGGAGAAGGCAGGAGGGAAGGCAAGCTGAACTGGGTGTGAAGGACAGGTTGTTATATTCTGTCAGTTTCTCTTGAAAGAAATCAGCGAGATAGGAGGAGGCCGGAAGGTTTGAGGAGTGAGTCAAAGGAGGTGAAAAGGTGGCTGAGGTTGCATGTGTGATATTCAATTAAATTGAAGAAGCAGAGTTGTTTAGCTAGGAAGATGGCAGAACTGAAAGAGGAGAGAATGAATGTGTAGTGGAGGAAGTCAGCCTGGTCACGGAATTTTCACCAGAGATGCATTTTGGCGCAAGAGCAGGAGTAGAGGAAGTGGATAATCAGGGTGATCCAGGGCTGGGGGTTGGCAGGGTGGACCTTGTGATGAGGGGAGGGGCAAAAAAGTCAGTAGTGGAGGAAAGTGAAGCATGGAGAGACTCAACAACTATCTCAGTGGAAGAAAGGGCCGGGTGAAGAGGACTGAGACTGGACAAGAAGTCCTCAGCACTGATGGACTGAAGTTGTGGAAAGGTGAAGTGACAGAGTCTGAGGTTGGCGGCTGAGGGACCATGTTGAAAGAGACTAGTGATGGCTGGAGAGAGGGAATTTAGCAACAGAGAGATCAGAGAGGGAGCAGTGCTTGGTGAAGACCAAGTCAAGTAAATGACCCTTGTGATGAGTGGGAGAGTTGAAGCAGGGCTGCAGATCGAACGAATAGGTCAGAGTGAGGAAACACGCAGCTAAGGGGTCAAATGCATTATTAGGATAGAAGCTTGAAGTGACAGAGGAAGAGTGGGGAGGAGTGTGAGTTTGTTCCACCCTCCCTGAGCAAAATAATAAGCATGCAGTTTTACCACTATGACTGCATCTATGCTAGGGTCTTTTATCAGAACATGGCTGTGTCCACCAGCAATCACACCGCTTCACACCACTGATTGACATTGCTAGGCCAGTTGAAGTTTGTAGTGTTGACATTGCTGGACAGATGTTTGGAATCCTAGGCTGGACAAGGCAGTTTTCATGTTAGCAAGTCGAGGTAAACACTAAGTGGGAGCCTAAGGGTTTACATGACCTGCTAACGAACGTTATACCTACAAACTGCCGTGTCTTCACCAGGAGGTTGCTTCATGTTGGCTAACACACATTAAAAATGTACCTTTTTGCCTAGTGAAGACTTGATTTATTTTCTGTCTTTGAGTGAAAGTGAAGTGAACAGGATGGGGATCAGTTGCCCTGGAGAGAGAACAGAGGCCCCATGTGTACCCTCTGTACCAGTTACACTAACTATAAAGGCAGCAGTGTTACCTCATGCTGAGAATCCCCAGTTAGAACTAAACCATGACTCTTTTTTGGAGGGGAGGGAGGATTTGAGGGGAGGGCATGGCATGGAGGGATGTAACGTAGGAAGGAGTTTGAGGGGCAGAAGGGAATGGGTAGCATGGAGAAGGGGGAATACTTCCTGCAAAATGAATTGGAGGATAATCTTATCTCTAGTGATTGTTTGGAAGAGGAAGGAAAAGACTCTGAATTAATATAGTGGATTGTGTAGGTCAGGAAAGGAAGTGAGAAAGGGAGGGCAGGATGGGCTTTGTGTTTCTCATTAATACTAGTGCAGCTGTCCTGCTGGCAATAGCCAAGCTTTTATTTATAAGAGGAGACTCAGGCTCTGTCCTGATGTATGCTAGAGGTTAGGGCCTGGCAGAGTGAAACGGGCAGAATGTTAGCAACAGTTTTTTCTTCTTCAACTGCTTGTTCATGTCCGTCCATGTAGGTTTGTGGGCGCCCACATGTACGGTAGCCAAAGATTTTTCCCATAGCAGTATCCATAGGGCCGGCTCTGGTGCCCCCTGGAACTCCGTGCTCATGTGCCAGTATATGGGGTGCCACTGACTCCGCACCGTCTCAGTCAGTGGTGGCTCCAGGCACCAGCGCTCCAAGCGCATGCCTAGGGCAGCAAGCCACGGGGAGTGGCCTGCCAGTCTCTGTGAGGGCGGCAGTCAGGCTGCCTTTGGCGGCTTGCCTGCGGGAGGTCCTATGGACCTGTGGATTCGGTGGCAATTCGGCAGCGGGTATGCCGAAGCCACAGGACTGGCGGACCTCCTGCCAGGCAAGCTGCCGAAGGCAGCCTGCCTGCTGTGCTTGGGGTGGGAAAAAAGCTAGAGCCGCCTCTGCTCTCAGTTCCTTCTTACCACCAGTGACAGTGGCTGGAATACTGCTTGCTCTTGCAAGTGCCCTTAGCTTCTCAGACCATGAGTTTTTTGTTTACTATAAATAGTTCCTTAGTGTTAAGTGCTAAGTGTTTGAGCGTTAGTTAGTCCCAGGGATGGGGCATGCCCCACGCCCTGGGGTTTAAGCCGTGTGCCACCTGCTCAAAACTGATGCCAGTTAGTGAGGCACACACAAGTTCTGTCTGGGTGAGGCACATGTAAAGGGAAGGTGCCAGATCGGTTAAAATTTTAGACCCCATACCTGAAAGGATAGGGACTTACACCTGAAGGCATTTCTAATGGAAACTGCCCTGTGCCTGGCGTCGGAATCATCCAACTCAGCACCCAGCACGTCCATGTCAGTGCAGAGTGCATCATCGTCACCCGACCGGTCCCGGCACCAATCCACCTCGCCAGCCAGAAAGCAGCACAAGAAGATGCTTCCAGTTAGGAGCAGCTCTCCAATGCTGAGTGAAGCAGCTGATCCAAGACCTGCACAGGGCCGCTCACCACCTCCAAAGCCGTCCTCCAGTGCGGGTTTGCCACTCAGCGTATCCAGCCTTGATAGAAACTCACCACTGACTCCAGGAAGTGATCGGGGCCCTATGCACTTCTTAGTGCCATCAATGCCTGAGGCCTTCCAGGCTGTGAAGGATCTAATGGCGTTTCCTGGGCCACCTGCAGCCAGAGACTTATCTAAGGCCCTTGCGGACCCATCAGAGTGGCCTACTTCATGGGAAAGCCTGTGCTGAGAGCACTCCCGCTGTCACCAGCGCAGTTCCAGTTGCCAATCACCCCTTGGTATAAGTCGGCCACGTTTGCGGAGCCGTTCACCTGCAAGTCAAAGATTGCTGGCATGATGCTTGTCGATGTCCCGGCACTGGTCAATATCCCGGCACCGACTGATGTCCCAGCACCACTCATCATTGAGGCACCCAGTCACCATCCTGGCACTCCAGTACCGTTCGAGTTCCAGACATCACCAATCATGATCTCATTCACAGCACCATGGGTGATTGCCTTCTCCAGACATGCGGACTTAGTCGTTGGCTCCGGCACACTCTCGAGACTGTCGGCAACCAGTTCCTACTGCGCCTCCATGGTCGGACAGAGAGGAGTATTTGGGATCAGGGAGCGACAGGGGCTCCTACCATGACCAGCATTGGTGCCCTGACTAAGGGCCAGCTCTGCGGGCCTGTGGCCATGTGCCTAGTGATCCCAGCAGTGACACATCTGGAATCCGTGGGGGCTTCCCCTGGTAACCAGGGCCCAATCGTACCAGGCACTCTCATTGGGGTCTGAGGCCCAAACCAGAGCAGAGGCCCAGCAGGCACCAGTAACAGAACTGCATCAAGAAGAGGGCACTGAGATCCCAGCTGCATCAGAGCAAATGGCTCCTGAGTCTGAGGAGGAGACATCTGTGGAGCCTGTTGCCATATCCTCTTCCTCGTCCCTGGACAATGCGGTGGCAGGGACTGCCAGTGTACCCCTTGATGATTTCTGAGCCCATCAGGAGCTGCTCAAGCAAGTAGCCTCCAATTTGGGAGGCTACAATTTGAGGCGTTTAAGTAGTAGTCAGACGATCTCCTTGACATTCTAGGTACTTCTCCTTAAAAGGTGGCCCTACCTGTCCGCAGTGGGGTCCTGAAAACTGTCAAGGTGATGTGGCAGACCCCTTCTTCTCTGACCCCCTACGTCTAAGTGAGCAGAGAAGAAATACTTTGTACCCGCTCAGGGCTACGAATACAAATATACACACCCTACTCCCTGGTCATTGGACATGTCAGCAGCCAATGAATGAGAAAGGCAAGGCCAGATTAGTGCAATCCCCTAAGAACAAGGATGGAAAAAACTTGGACCTGTTCGGCATAAAAATATATTTTACCACTAGCCTACAGCTGTGCATTGGAAACCTACAGGTGCTAGTAGGGCAGTGTGACTTCAACACCTGGACCTCAATGTCCAGGTTTGCAGACTCCCCGTCTCAGGAGGCCAAGCGGGAATTTACAACTGTAGTTGAGGAGGGTAAGACGGTAGCTAGGGCGTCTCCAAGTGGTATGGGATGCTGCTGACTCGACAGCCCTGGCAATGGCGTCCGGTATCTGCATGAGACGTAGCT
This sequence comes from Chelonoidis abingdonii, assembly GCF_003597395.2. Taxonomy (NCBI): domain Eukaryota; kingdom Metazoa; phylum Chordata; order Testudines; family Testudinidae; genus Chelonoidis; species Chelonoidis abingdonii. The sequence continues at coordinate 81,813,220 of NC_133778.1, forward strand.
CCTGGCTCCAGTCCTCGGGATTGTCACAGGAGGTCCAGGCTTCCATACAGGACCTTCCCTTTGAGGGCGAGGCCCTTTTCTCACAACAGACTGAGATCAGACTGCACAGGCTCAAAGATTTTAGGGCCATATTAGGGTCTTTCTATTCCCCAGATGGCCAGGAGAGAAGCCCACTCACCACCATTACAGCCTAGATACTTGGGGTCATCGAGCCAGGGAGCTTTCAGAAGGAACAATAGAGGCTTCCAGCATCACCAGTTGGGCTCGTCCTCCTTGGCCCAACAGCAGGCAACCACCTGCTGCTCCAGTGAGCAGAGGCAGGCGTTTTGAGGATGCCCCCAAGGGCAACACACCAGATTCATCTCTGGATCCAACTCCTGCTTTATTTTTGGAAGCTAGCCAGCTTCCTACCATCATTGGCATCATATCACATTGGAATGTTGGGTGCTTAACACCATCGAGTCCAGTTACACCCTTCAGTTTTCCTGTATCCCACCCTCCTTTCCTGTCCCTCTTCAGGGACCCTTCTCATGAGCAGCTCCCTATCCAGGAGGTAGAATCTCCATTATGACTGGGGGGGTTGTGGAGGAGTTTCCTCTGCATATGAGACAGAAGGGTTTCTATTCCTGGTACTTCCTAATACCGAAAGCCAAAGGGTGCCTAACACCCATTCTTGATCTGTCTCTCCTCAACAAGTATCTCAAGAAGTTGAAATTTTGCATGGTCTCCCTAGCCTCCATCATCCCCTCTTTGGATCCAGAAGACTGGTATGCCTCCCTCGACTTGAAAGACGCCTACTTCCACATTTCCATTTTCCATGGCCTTAGGCACTTCCTTCGCTTCATAGTAAGCGAGTGCCACTTCCAGTTTATGGTGCTTCCCATCAGTCTTGCAGCACTGCCAAAGGCCTTCACAAAATTTAAAGACGTCGAGGGGTGCAAATTTACCCCATCTTGATGACTGAGTCATCAGAGGCAGCTCCTGGGAACAGGCCCACCGCAGTCTTTTGCTGGCACAAAACACTTGTCAGGACCTGGGGCTGATAATAAATGAGCAGAAATCTGCCCTGGTTTCAGTGCAGTCAATAGAGTTTATAAGAGTGGTCCTGGACTCTACCCGAGTCAGAGCTTTCCTGCCAGAGTCCCATTTTCGTACCACGTCATATCTCATTGGTTGGGTAAGGGTATATTTCCTCACCACTCCTCGAGTCTGCTTCAAACTATTGGGCCATATGGCAGCCTGTACATACATGGGCAGACATGTGAGACTTCACCTTTGACCGCTGTAGGCCTGGCTTGTGACAGTCTACAAACCCATCAGACACAAGCTAGATCATCTGGTGACGTCCCATCGCAGGTCCTGACATCCCTGATCTGGTGGACAGACCCTGGCTATATGCTGGATGGAATTCCCTTCATGACCCTGCCTCCTTCGGCAACCCTGATTTTTGATGCCTCCGATCAAGGTTGTGGAGCTCACCAAGGCAGCTTCAGTATGCAAGGCCTCAGGTCGCAAAGCGATTGTCACCAACACATAAAAATCAAAGAGCTCAAGGCCATGTGTCTAGCCTGCCAGGCTTTACTTCCATGTCTACAGGGCAAGGTGGTTTGCATTCTTATGGACAATGCCACAGCAATGGTCTACATCAACAAACAAAGTGGAGCTCGCTCATAATCCCTATGTCAGGAGGCTATGCAGTTTTGGGATCTTTGTGTACAGCACAACGTCCTCCCAGTAGCTTCACACCACCCAGGAGTCAACAACTCATTAGTAGATCTCCTCAGCAGGTCCTTCTCGTCTCACCACAAGTGGTCCCTTCGCCCGGAAGTGTCCAATATGATTTTCCAAAGGTGAGGGTGTCCCCAGATAGACCTGTTTGCTTCCAAACTGAGCAAGAAGTGTTGGGAGTTCTGCTCCATCCAAGGGTCCAAGGAGGCCTCCCTGTCTGATGCCTTTCCATTGATACCACTGGTACACAATGTTCTCCTGAAAATAGAGAGACAAATGAAAGGTCCTCATGATAGCTCTGGCATGGCTGGGCCAACAGTTCAGCATGCTGCTGGACCTGTGTGTGACAACCCTGTTGACCCTGTCTCTTCGACTGGACTTGCTCTCTCAGAATCAGGGCACTCTTCTGCACCCCAATCTGATACCCCTTCATCTAATAGCATGGCTGCTGAGTGGCTGAATGCCGACAAGTGGGCCTGTTTGGTGCAGGTTCAGCAAATTCTGTTGGGTAGTAGGAAGCCTTCCACCAGAGCTTCTTACCTAGCCAAATGGACATGTTTCACCTGCTGGATTTAAGAGAAAAGAATCTTCCCCTCCAAGTCCCCAATTCAATCTATTCTGGATTACTTGCTCCACCTTAAACAGCAAAGCCTAGCCCTGTCATCGATTAAAGTGCATCTAGCAGCTATCTCGGCTTTCCACCCTCCGATGCAGGGTAAATCAGTATTTTCTCATGAAATAACAATCTGGTTCTTGAAGGGCATGGAGAGGCTTTACCCTCAGATGCCTCAGTGGGATTTAAATCTAGCCCTCTTTCAACTCATGAGTCCTCCCTTAGAGCTGATGGCATCCTACTCCTTGCTTCTACTTTCATGGAAGGTTGCCTTTCTGGTTGCAGTTACCTTGGCCTGAAGAGATCAGAGCCCTAACTTCGGAATCTCCATACATGGTATTCTACAAGGACTAGGTCCAGCTGCGTCCTCACCCAGTGTTTCTACCAAAGGTGGGGTGTCACAGTTTCACTGCAACCAAGACATATTCTTACCTGTTTTCTTCCTGAAACCTCACAAGCCGAACGAGGAACCTAGGCTACACTGTCTGGACTTTAGGCGGGTCTTGGCCTTTTATATTGAAAGGACCAGACCCTTTCGTAGATCCACTCGGCTCTTTGTGGCTGTAGCAGATAGAATGAAGGACCTAATGGTTTCCTCCCAGAGATTTCCTCTTGGATAACAGTGTGCATTAGGTTTTGTTACGTACAAATGGGTGTGTTGCCACCAGCCATAATCACCGCTCATTCTACCAGAGCGCAGGCTTCCTCAGCGGCATTCCTTGCACATATTCCAGTTCAGGATATCTGCAGAGCCGCTACTTGGTTCTCAGTCCATACCTTTGCATCCTACTACGCTATCACTCAGCAAGCCTGGGACAATGCCAGCTTTGGCAAAGCAGTATTGCAAGCCACATGAAAGTGAACTCCAAACCCACCACCAAAGGGTACTGCTTGTGAGTCACCTACATAGAATGGACATGAGCAAGCACTTGAAGAAAAAATGGTTGCTTACCTTTCCTAACTGTTGTTCCTCAAGATGTGTTGCTCATGTCCATTCCACAACCCACCCTCCATCCCCACTGTTGGAGTAGATGGCAAGAAGGAACTGAGAGGGCACAGGGCTGGTGGCACCCCACATACTGGCACATGAGTGTGGGGCTCCAGGAAGCGCCATAGCCAGCCCTACGGATACTGCTAAGGAAAAAATCTCAGGCTATCGTTCACGTGGGCACAGACAAACCTACATGGAATGGATTTGAGTAACACTTCTCGAAGAACAACGGTTACGAAAGGCAAGCAGCTTTTTTTTCCAGTGCACCATGGTCTTAATTGGTCCAGCAATTAATGACAAGCAGCAGCTATAGCAAGACTCCAAACTCTTGTGTTTCCTTTGCTCCTCGCTCTAGCACTGCCCATCACCTCTGTCTTCACTTAGGACACAGTTCTCCCCATCTATATCCGACTCTAATCAAGTTTTTCTTGATGTCCAGAGTGACATTTGATGTGGTCCTGTTGGAAAAAAGAGGAAACTGACTTAACATTGCAGAAGGTTCCTTCTTACCATCTGGAATCCAAGGCACAGTAATACAATTTCTCCTTCACCAATGTTCTCTACAGATGAATTTACAGATTTGGCACTTAGGATGAAAAGTGTATGCTAAAAGGAGCAAAAAGTTTTGCAGATATCTCTATAATAGACCTTCTCCAGGGAGGGGCTGAATGGATTCTGTACATTGCGCAACATATACACTGTACACAGTGTGCGCACAAATATGTGAATATCCATGTGTGAACAGAGACCATTTTGTGTACACGAGTGCATAGCCCTCACATACATATGCTTCCACTTGCAAGTGTTCACTGCTATGTACAGTCAACATTCACACATATATTCTTGAATATATATTGACTAACACCATCTTGCTGTGTGTCTGACTTACTATAAGCTTCTGTCAGTTTCTAATATGAACAGAAATGATGGTATAAATAACCCGCATATTTCTGAATCTAGTCACTCTTTCCTCAGATGAAGATGGGCTTAAGCTCTTGAGAGTGGCTATGAATTAAATGACAGAGAAACAGATGATTTGCATATGGTTTTCCTGACAAGGGAGATTTCTCTACCTGTAGTTTGAATTCATTTTAATCTTTCTTATCTGCTTCCTGCAAAAAGCTATCATTTCACAGCTAGCTATTATTGGCAAACCCCATGTTGTTTGGGGATCAAAACGCCCTATCTTGGATGGATATTCCTGATAAATACCTGCGTGTTCTCTTGGTTTTTAATACTTTAGCAACACTTGTGAGGCTTGTAATGCCTATGAAGTCTCTGTGAATTGGATACTTCTGCTGCATGGTGGAGTTGCATTCCTCGCCCAACTCTCAAGGACAGCTCCCTCCCTGCCTAAACATTTGTAAGGTGTCTATCACTGTAGGTACTGTCTTTTTTTTTTTTTTTTTTTGAGATATACCTATTTCCTAGAACTGAAAGGGACCTTCAAAGGTCATTGAGTCCAGCCCCCTGTCTTCACTAGCAGGACCAAGTACTGATTTTTGCCCCAGATCCCTAAGGGCTGAACTCACAATCCTGGGTTTAGCAGGCCAATACTCAAACCACTGAGCTATCCCTCCCTATTAATTATTTTGTTCTGGTACCACCCACAACGTACTAGGTTCAGCGTAAATCTGATGGAAAGAACAGTCCCAAGAAGTTCATAATTTTAAAAGACCAACAAACTGACACAGACTGTGGAAAGGGACACAATATACAAGGAAAGTGGTCAAGGCGGTGACTTTTTTTATAGAGTGTTCTCAATTCCTTGACCATTATTAATCAGCTAATTTCTTGTGGGCGTTGTGATGGAAGCTGTTCTTCAGGAGAGATTTAAATGCAGAGAAAGCAATGAGGGAGGGGGTTGTTCCATGCAGGCGGGGCAATGTGGAAGAAAGAACAGAGTCAGTTATGGGAGAGGTGGAGAAATAGGACAGCAAGGCTAGTATCACTGATGGAGGGGAGGAGTTGGAGGCAGCGATGTGAAGAGGCATGGTAGATAAGTAGGAAGAGGTAGAGTTATGTCGAGGGTGCTGCCTAGTGATTGAAACAGGGAAATTTGTTTTGATTCTAGCTCTGCTGCTGAGTCGATATGTGATATTGGATATGTGGCTTTTAGTCTCTCTATGACCCAGTTCCTGCATCTTTAAAATGTGGATAGTGCTGCCCCGTGCCACAAGGCTGTGAGCATTAATCAGTTAAAGTTTGTAAAGTGCTTGGAGGCCCTTGGATGGTAGTTGCTAGAGAAGAACGAACTATTATTAGCTATTATAAAATGCAACCTCCAGTACAGCAGCACATCTCTGGCAAGGACACCTCTCTCTTTGGGATGCATCTCCCCCTTTGTATTCTGCAGTACAGGAGCACATTCAGCATGGAGAACCCTCTCCTCAGGATTCCTTTAGATCCTGCAGTGATCAGATTCCTTTGGAATGGCCAGGTGATGTTTGATTGGGCATGGCCAATTTCTTTATGCATTTTTCTCACCATTGGAAATTTCTGATTCTTTCATTAATCTTCACTTTTCAGAGTGCAAACTGCTGCCAGGGTCCTGGAAATGTAAATGCTCACTCTGCACCCAAAATGTGGTGTGATCTCTTTATGAAATATTTAATGTCACATATTGGTAGCCAGAGGCCAATGCAGTGAGAAAATAGATTTATGTGAAGAAAAGATATCAGCTGAAAACGGGTTAATAAGTAGCTTTCACACTCCTCCTCCTCCTTCCTTATTTTTCCTTCCCTCCCCCTTCTATCTTTCTTTAAAGCCTTGACAACAGAGTGAAAGGAGGCGGGGGATGGGCTTAGAGTTTGGCTCGTGTCCTGCGCAACTTTTTCCTTTTAATACCAGGAAAGGCACCCCAGCCAAAAGTGAGGGGTGGCTCTGGAGAGGCTGCAGCTCTTGAGCAGAGATCACAGGGCAGCAGCATAAAGAGAGCACTCTGTGCTTGTCACCAAGGGAATGAACCTCCTGACTCTCCCCTGGGGCTGATTTCTTTCCTCTCTTTGTGTTTGTTGAAACTCCTCCCCATGGTGTCAGGTTTTCCTGAAGGAAGCTCTTGAACAGAACCTGGAGAAGGATCGGGAAGAGGAGTTGAGGAAAGCAGCTATAGTCATCCAAGCCCACATCTTGGGCTACATGGCAAGGTCAGTGTTCTGGGCTGTCTTTGTGTTTTCTCCACCTGTCTGCTTGCAGTATCCCCCATCCTTTCCTCTCCTCTCCTCTCCTCTCCTCTATGGTGTTCTCATCAGCACTTCCACTCTTCTGTTCCCCCCACCCTCCAAATCCATTGGCTAGCTACAAAATCTGTGTTTCTGCTGAATTCCTTGTCTGTGCTATAGCCATTTCTTTGACCACTGCATCTTCCTCTACCCCCTGCTTCTTACACCCCCACCAACCTCTGCCCCCACCCCCTCTTGTGTTTAACCTGCTGCTGCAATGACCAGGTCTGTTCACTGACTCTGTGCCTCTTCAGACTCACCTTCAAGGGTCTTCAGAACTCTGCCCCCTCTACCTCTTGGCTCTCAGCTCCCACTCCTCCACCCTTTACCTACCAGCTTCACCTAATGCTCCCTACATCTCTCTTCTTCCCCTCTCCCAAGTCTGCCTTTATTAGCACTGTCCCCAAGGACTGGAGCAGCTTCCTTTCTCCTATTGTGCCAGGGGCCTTTCTCTCCTTCTTTAAGTCACTCTTAAGAACTTACTACTTTGGGCTAGTCTTTCACCACTGATCTCCTCTCAGCTGCCCTCTTTTGCCACTACTTCTCTTAGTCATAGTAGTGTTAAAGAAAACCTATTGCAGAAGAGCCATCCCCTCTCCTGCCTCTTGAAGCTAATGTAACAACTGACTCTTTAATGATTGTAGCACATGCTGCTTGCCAAAGTAAAGCAAAATGCTGTTTCCGTGCTTTCCCCTCTCCTCTTGTCTGGGTGCCTTTACTTGCTGTGCAATCTGTGTAAATTAGATTGTAAGTTCCTCATGGCAGGGACAGTTAATTAATAATCATAAACCTCCAGATATTTTGGGGAAGGAGGGGAGTTATCACATTGTAAAACATAGTTTCTAGGCAGCATTGCGAAGGAAAAACTGCAGTGTCTCTTCTGTGACTTTCCTGGAAAGGAAAGTACCCAGCTAGTGGACTGGGAGATTGGGATGCACACCGTTCATCTAAGTTTAGTCTTCAAATCAAGCGGTGCTGCTATGGTCAAAAGCAAGAATCCTTACACAGCAGCTGGTGGCAAATGAGGCATTGCAGAGGGAGGTAAAGGAGCAGAATACAGGGAAGATGAAGGTTGGAGAAAGTGAAGTTAGAAAATCTTTTTTGTGATGATTTCAGTGTTGCACTGCATCAACATTAGAGAGGCTCCAACAGAAAGGAATTAGTATGGGACAAGTCCAGAAAAGGTTTTAAGTGAGTAAGGCAAAACTAGAGAGTGCTGCTATGTAGCACTTAGAGCTTATCAGTCACTAAGATTATGTAAATTAAGCAAAGTAAGCCTGCCATGAAGAGTTAGATGTTCCAGGATTTTACTGTCATCTTTATCCATATCTTCAGGAACTTGTTCTGAGAATTGGGGAAAGAGGTCTAAGGAATGAAAGGTTACAGGGTTGGCTCTGTACACTCTGCTTTACTTTCCCAGAACCTCAGGGTATCTGAATCAGAAAATAAATCCCGTTTTGTTTAGCAGACCTGCTCCCTGTGGGACTCCTAGTCACAGCTGCTGACTCCACCAGCGAAAATACGTTTTTATTTTTCTTAGCCCTGCAGGACCTGTGGAGAACTGGGGCTATAAAATGGGCTGTGTCCCTATTATCCTCACAGGACCTGCATGGGTTTGGGGGAGGGAGCCACACTCCATCCCCATATGACTTCTATGATTCTTGGAGGGGGAGCCAAGCTTTAGCCCAATACCTTGCAGCATCAACAGAATAGGTAACTAAATTCCAGTTGCCAAATCAGGGCCCCTGTCCCCTTTGTGTTTTATATCTGAGTACGGGTGAAGTGCAGGATCACTGTATTTCACAGCCCTCCTGCATTGGCTGAAAAAGTTGGCTTTACCTTGAGAAGTGGCCTTAATCTCTGACAGCAGAGCTCATAGATATTATCAGGAAGAGCACCATGGAGCTGAGTAGGGCCTTGGCATGGTACTCTCAGTGGAGCTTTTGGTAGACGTGCTTTGTAAAAGCCTGTGCCTTTTGTCTATATGCTTTGTCCACCTTAGAGGAGGCTGAGTATGCAGCTGGCCCCAGCCTCTGTATGAGGAGAGGCGCTGGGGAGAAAAGTGTAGGGAAGAGACAGCCCTCAACCAGTTTATTTAAACTTGCTTCTGTCGCCCTTTCTCCTTCCTCCTCTCTCTGTAGCCTGCACCCAGCTGCTGCTGCTGCTGCTGCTGGCAGAGCCATCCCTTGGGTACAACGAATCAGGGGGACTGCTCCAGGCCCCGCGCTTTGCGTGGCCCAGCTCTTCGTGAGGAGGTGGAGGTTAGGGTTAGGCAGGAGGGTGAGCAGGGTAAGGAGGTGAACAGGGAGGCAGGCTGGGGAGAGCAAGGAGGAGCCCCCTACCAGAACCCCCTTGCCCCTAGTGTCTCCTGCCCACCGGCGGGCCCCACCAATCGGCATCTCCCCTTGCCTCTCAGTGCCTGCTGCCTGCTGCAGATCACATGTTTTGCAGCATCAGGAGGCACTGGGGGGGAGAGGAGCGAGGGTGCAGGGTGGTTTGGGGAGGAGGAGGAACTGGACAGAGGAGGGGCAGGAAGAGGGGTGGGGGCGGAGCAGGAGTGGGAAGAAGCGGGGCAGGGGTGGGGCCTTGGGGGGGGAGGGGCAGTGGGGCCTGTGCGCAACCAGGGGGAGCACCCCCCGGCAGATTAGAAACTCGGCGCCTATGTTCCGCATGCACCACTCCCACCCCTCTTCTTCTTCCCTCCTCCTGCTCCCTGGGACAGCCCTGGCTCCTGGAGCCCTGGTTTCATTGATGTTAATGTAGCACAATCTTAGATGCTTATGCTGGCCCTAGGGGATCATTCTCAGGTTGTGTTTGAAATTTCAAGGTGGTTCAGTGACTAGCGAAGTGGATGCTAAGGGTGTTTTCCTCTATAAAGATTCCAGGGGTTCTGTGCGAAGGGCATACAAGTGTGCTAGGCTGGTAGTTTCCCAGAGATGTGCACGTAAGACTTGAGGAGCATGAAACTTCCTTTCTAGTGGTGACAATTGTCCTTCATCCCCTGGGGATCTCATGCTCATTTTCCCTTTCAACAAAGGCAGACATATTAAAGCAGCTCCAAGAAGGGTCACTTTGGAGAAAGGAATAAGGTGTCAGATGCAGGAAAGAGGGCAGCAAGGAAAAGAATCTTTGCGTGGTAGAAAGAGAGGGAACGACTTGTGCCCCCTATGGGCATTGGACATCATTTGTTCAGCACTTTGGTACCCTGGGGCGCCATTCCTTAGAAACGTGAGAGACATGACTGTAATAGAGGTGGTCAGTGACTCACGGCCCTTTAACTGTTTGGTTTTGTTTGTAGGAAGAAGTACCGAAAGGCCCTAGTCAGTATAGTGACAATCCAGAAGAACTATCGAGCGCACTTCTGGAAGAAAGCCCTCCTGCGACTGAAGACCTCGGCTGTTGTCCTGCAGAAGCATTGGCGTGGCCAGCTGGCTCGCAGCTTCTATCGGCACCTACTGCAGCAGGAACAGAGACGGAAACAGGAAGTGGAGAAGAGAAGAAGGCAAGAAGAGGAAGAGCAGATCAGAAAGGAGGAAGAGGAAAGACAATGGCAAGAAGAGGAGGAGCTTAGGAGGAAACAGGAGAAGGAAGAAGAGAAGAAAAGGTACTGGATTATTTCTCACAGCTTTAGTTACATGGCTGGCCCCTAATAGTGAATCTGCCAAGGTGTATGATTAGGTGATCAGGAACAGTTAGCATGGATTCACCAAGGGCAAGTCATGCCTGACTAACCTAATTGCCTTCTATGATGAGATAACTGGGTCTGTGGATGAGGGGAAAGCAATGGATGTGTTATTCCTTGACTTTAGCAAAGCTTCTGATACGGTCTCCCACAGTATTCTTGCTGGCAAGTTAAAGAAGTATGGGCTCAAAGCAGAACCAATCCCCAACTAAATCATCCCAGCCAGGGCTTTGTCAAGCCTGACCTTAAAAACCTCTAAGGAAGGACATTCCACAACCTCCCTAGGGAACCCATTCCAGTGCTTCACCACCCTCCTAGTGAAAAAGATTTTCCTAATATCCAACCTAAACTTCCCCCACTGCAACTTGATTCCATTAATCCTTGTTCTGTCATCTGCCACCACTGAGAACAGTCTCTAGATCCATCCGCTTTGGAACCCCCTTTCAGGTAGTTGAAAGCAGCTATCAATCCCCTCATATTCTTCTCTTCTGCAGACTAAACAATCCCAGTTCCCTCAGCCTCTCCTCATCAGTCATGTGCTCCAGTCCCCTAATCATTTTTGTTGCCCTCTGCTGGACTCTTTCCAATTTTTCCACATTCTTCTTGTAGTGTGGGGCCCAAAACTGGACACAGTACTCCAGATGAGGCCTCACCAATGTTGAATAGAGGGGAATGATCACATCCCTTGATCTGGTGACAATGCTCCTACTTATACAGCCCAAAATGCTGTTAGCCTTCTTGGCAACAAGGTCACACTGTTGACTCATATCCAGCTTCTCGTCCACTGTAACCTCTAGGTCCTTTTCTGCAGTATTGGCCCCTGTACTCTTTTGTCAGGCAATGGATTTTGTAGTGCAGCATTCCGTCAGGTCCATAGGCATTAAGATTGGTGATCTCTCACCTCTCAGGTCTTGACTATGCTGCTGATGTTGTTATTCTAGTACAGAGCCCCAACATGTTTTACGAGGCACTCCATCAAATGGAGGCAGAGTTGGTTAAGGTTGGCCTCCGTGTTTTGTGGTCAAAGACAAAGTTGCAAAATCTAGGCTCAGGTCCATCCGTGACTCCAGTCTCTTTGAATAATTAAACTATTGAAGCAATTTCCAACTTCTGTTATTTGGGTTCTATACTCATCAGTTCCTCCAACTCTCACATGGAGGTTTTCAACTGGATTGACATAGAAGCGTCTGCCATGGGTCATTTACAGTCAGTATGGAATCAGCATCATCTCAGCACAACCACCAAGTTCAGGATCTATCTGAGCTGTATTCTTTCTGTAATGCTGTACAGTTGCAAAACATGGCAACTATGCTGCTCAGTCTGGGCAAAGCTGGAGACTTTCTGCACAAAATGCCAACGTAGTATATTGGGCATAAAGTGGAATAACTTCATCTGTAATATAGATGTTTACAGTCGTTCTGGTCTACAGACTACTGGGGCCATTGTCTGCAGATGGAAACTTACGCTTTTCGGACATGTCATGAGAATGCCACAAGACATTCTGGCAAACACTGTTCTCCAGGTGGCTTGTAACATCCGGGATAAAATTCCACCACCTGAGGGGTGGAGGCAGCCCAGAGGCAGACCCCCTATTACATGGGTGCATCAAGTCTGTTCTGACGTTGGACAGCCTATCAAGCCCTTGTGGCCACGCTCAGACAGACAAAATGTTAAATGATTGCTACGGCCAACTGTTCAGCTAAGCATTGAAGAAGAAGGGAATGTTGTTGGGAAGGTGGTGGCATGACCTCTCCAATAATATCTATGTTTCTCAGATCTCTTTGATCTCAGCTGGTTCTTCTGCCAGCCTGAGGGTGGAGTATGTGTATGACTGAGGCCTGGTTTACACTTGTGGTGGCGATCAATCCAAGTTATGCAACTTCAACTATGTGAATAACGTAGCTAGATTTGACATACTTAGATCTACTTACCGCGATGTCTTCACTGCGGTAAATTTACTGCTGACGCTCTCCAGTCAACTCCGCCTGCGCCTTTCACTCTGGTGGCGTACCGGAGTCGACGAGAGAGGTCGATTTATCACTTCTTCACTAAACGCGATAAATCAACCCCCACTGGATTGATCGTTCCGGAGGTAAGTGTAGACGTGCCCTAACACACTTCTCCTAATGATGGATGTTGTCCATGCTGATTATTTTAGAGTATTAGCTGCCTTCAGTCTATCACATTTGAAGGGCTGTTGATATGCCAGTGGACTGTAGCAGGGATTCTGAGTGTTGTTTTAAATGGCTCTGCTCTTTGCCCCTTGAGAAAGCCTTTGGACAACTAGCTAACTCAGCATCACCACCAGGGTGCTCTTCAGTGAGCTCCCAGATGGTTCTGACTCATTAGCCTTCCTATTTTGTTATATATCAACTGCTTAACATTTTCCATTATACATTATATATTTTGACTTTTTTTTTTAAAGAACTTTAAGTTCTTTGAGTAATGGTTCCTATGTGTATTCCATAGGTGGGTGCACATGCACGCCATGTGCCGAAGTCTGGAAGTTTTTCTTAGCAGTGTCTGTTGACCTACATGTTTGTTATGTGTCTCCTTGTGTTCCCTGTCAAAGGTATAATATGTAGTGCGGTTTGATGCCTCTCCAGTTCCCTTTTACCGCCATGTGGCCTGAGTCAGAACCCCTGTTCCTTCACTCTCTTAGGACTAGTCTAAGCTAGAAATGCTACAGTGATACAGCTGTGCTGATGCTCTCTTATCGGCTTAATAACTCCAATTCTGTGAGAGATAGAAGCTATGTCAGCTGGAGAAGTGGCACACACCAGCCTTGTGCACCTACACCTAAGTGGGTGGAGAGACAATACTTTGTGCTAACTAGGAGGACAGATTTCCTTTTCACCCACCCGCCCCCAGCCTCCCTTGTTGTCCAAGTGGGCTCTGGAATGGGCAAGGCAGCAACCACAAATATTCACTTCTCCGGACAAGATGGCTAAGTGGCTAGACTTGCTGGGAAGAATGATTCCGCTGCAGGATTGTAGTTCCACATTGCAAATTATCAGGCTCTGCTAGCAAGTACGACTTTAATAACTATAGTAGGCTAGCAGAGTTCACAGACAAGCTCCCTCCAGAACACTAAGAACAATTCCATGTGCTGGTAGGCAAAAAGAGACTGATCACCAGGGTGGCTGGCCCTCCGGGCAGCAGTGGACACAGTTGATGCATCTTCTTGAGCTCTAGCCACCGGAATAGTTATGTGAAGAGACTCGGGGCTACAATCTTTCTGCTTCCCTAGGGGTCCGAAATGCGATCAAGGACCTATTTTTTGATGAGAATAATCCTTCAACAAAAAAATGGATGAATCTTTGCACTTTTTTGAGAATTCCAGATTGACTCCACAGACCCTTGGCATATATATTCTGGCCCCTAGACTCAGGCAGCAGAAACAACCCTTCCACCCATGACTGCGCACACCCTACCCTGCCTACAATCAACAAAAGCCCCCATGCCAACAACAACAATCTTGGAGACCTTACTTTCCTGCTTCTGCCACAACCACCTGCTTGAACCTCTCCCAACCAATGGCCAAAGGACAATTATGATGCAAACCTCCCTCAGTGCCATGTGCGCAGAGGTGCATTAAGATTTATTGGGTCCCTAGGCACAAAGAACCTTTGGGCCTCCCACAATGCCCTTGCCATGGGGACCCGCCCCCTGTTCCTCCTCTCTCCATTCCCCTTTCCTTCCCCCCACCCCACCTCCCTTCCCCACTGCCTCTTCCCCCCCACAGAGCTACTCAATGCTGGCAGAAATGAGGGGAGCAATGGCATGTGATCCCACATGCATCCCCCATACCTCACCCCGTGGGGGGAGGCATTGCCCTCCCCAAACTACATCCATCCCATCTCCCGACACTACAACCTCCATCTCCCCTGAGCTGAGCTCCCTCTGCCCAGAACGGGACTCATATGCCCTGCAGCACCCCCTGATATGAAATGGTTTCCATTAGATACAGAATTTGTAGTTTGGTTCAAAGGCTTACAGCATCCTCACTATAAATATTGTTCCTGCACCCCAGCCTGCAGGAGCTAGCAGTGACCATGCCTTGCTCTCTGCTCTCACCTGCCCACAAGGCAGGTTTCTTTTGTTAAAAGGGCTATGTCCTCTCACTTTTAAGAGTGGAGGGACTGTGCCCCCTCGACCCTTCTCCCGTAGTTTCAGTGCCCTGGGCACCCAGATCCTCCACCTGCCCTGAGGGGGCAGGGACAGGGCTGGTCTCGGACACCCCAGCCCCCAAGGCAGGTGGAGGGTCCGGATGCCCCCACAGCAACCCGAGCTACTTGGATGGCTCTGGCTTACAGGCTGACTGGGGCCCTGGGTGGGGAGCAGAGGAGAAGGGTGTGTAGTCAGAGTTCCAGAACTCCTAAGGGCCCCCAAATTGGCCAGGGCTCCTGGGCATGGGCCCTGTTGGCCCGTGTGGTAATCTGCCACTGCACCCATGCCCTATGTCATCTTTGGGGTGATACTCTTCTCCCTCCCTGGACTGGCGCCCTCTGCTTTGCCTTTCCCCTCATTTGCTCCTCCCGCAAGTGCTACACAAGATTTGCCAAGACAGAGCCAATATCATCCTCATAGCCTCTTTCTGGCCCAGCTGTTCTGGTTCGCAGACATCCTCAGATTCTGGCTTCTGCACACTCCTCACACAAGATCAAGGGAGACTCAGTCATCCCAATCCAGACCTCCTTCACCTCAGAGTCTGGTATTTAGATGGGCATCAAGTATGGACTGTGCATACTCTGCCTCTGTTTGGCAAATCCTCATGCAAAGCAGGAGAGAATCCACCAGAGCCTGCTACTGTAAGTGGAGAGGTGTTGACCCGCACTACCTATTATATCCTCAGCGGGGAATACGAGGAAATGCACAACACACGTGTGTGTCAACGGACACTGCTAAGAAACACTTCTAGACTCAGGTGCTTGGTAAGCATGTGCTTCTATGTGTGGAATAAGATAGGGACCACATATCTCTAAGAACTTCCAATTGTAGGTAAGTAACCTCATCTGCATGATTTTTAATCCCCCTGTAAGTTTGATCATAGATTCCAAGGCAGAAGGGAGCACTGGATCATCTACTGTGATGTCCTATATAGCATAAGCCATAGAATGTCCCCAAAAGAATTCCTATCTTTTAGAAAAACATCCAATCTTGATTTAAAAATTGCCAGTGATGGAGAACCCACCACAGCCCTCAGTAAATTGTTCCATTCATTAACTACCCTCATAGTTAAAAATATATGTCTTATTTCCAGTCTGAATTTGTATAGCTTCAGCTTCCAGCCAGTGGATTGTGTTATACCTCTCTCTGCTAGATTGAAGAGACCATTATTAAATATGTGTTCCCCATGGAAATACTTATAGACTGTGATCAAGTCACCCCTGAAGCTTCTCTTTGTTAAGCCAAATAGATTGAGCTCGCTGAATCTGTGAGATAAGGCATGTTTTGTAATCCTTTAATCATGCTTGTGGCTCTTCTTCGAATCCTCTCCAATTTATCTACATCCTTTTTTATCATTACCTGTCAGGTTGATCATTACCTGTTAGGTCCATGCCCTCTGGGGCACCTGGCATTGGCCACTGTCGGTAGACAGGATACTGGGCTGGATGGACCTTTGGTCTGACTCAGTATGGCCATTCTTATGTTCTTATGTTCTTAACCTTCTTGAACTGTGGGCATGAGAAATGGACACAGGCTTCCAGCAGCAGTCACACCAGTGCCAAATATAGTGGTAAAATGACTTCTCTATTTCTAATCAGGATTCCCTTGTTTATGGATCCCAGGATCCCACTAGCTCTTTTGGCCACAGTGTCTCACTGGGAGCTCATGTTCAAATGATTAGTGTTCATGACTAATGCTGCGAGTTTGTCACAGTGCTCACCTCGGGGGGGCTCCCCAGAAGCGTCGACATCCCTCGGCTCATAGGGGGAGGTGTGGCCAGGGGGTTCTGCATGCTGCTTCCGCTGGCAGGCACCGTCCTGCAGCTCCCATTGGCCGTGGTTCCCAGCCAATATGGGAGCTGAGAGCTGGCACTCAGGGAGGAGGCAGTGTGCAGAGCTGCCTTGCCGTACTCCGCCTAAGAACTGAGGGATATTGCTGCTTCTGGGGAAGTGTGGAGCTGGGTAGGGAGCCTGCCAGCCCTGCCAACACTCCCCCAGCACGAGCGGGGGTCCCAGGCCCCCCCAGTACCCTTGGCACCTCCCTGGGCCATCCCCCCAAGCACTCTTGGCACCCCTGGGCTGTCTTCCCGAGCACCCATGGCACCCTTGGGCCACCCCCCTCCCCAAGATTTAGTCAAGGTATATAGTACAAGTCATGGACAGGTCATGGGCTGTGAATTTTTGTTTGCTGTCCATGACCTGTCCATGACTTTTACTAAAAATACCTGTGACTAAAACATAACTCTTTATTCATGACCCCCAAATCTTTTTCAGAGTCCCTGCTTCTCATTGTGGCGCTGACAGCAACTTATACTGCGTCTTATGCTTTATCTGTTACGACACTGAGCCATAAGCATTCAAGATCATTTTCTTTTGAGTTATCTGATTTGGAAACAGGTAATGCCATTTTTGACATAGCATGCTGCTTCCCCTTGATCCTTTCTAAATAGGTCAGAACCATTTATTTTAACATTCCAGTCATGCAAATCAACCACTAGCTTTCAGCAATACCAACTAAATTGAATTTATGCTCACGAATAAGCAATTTTATTTCTTGTTTGTTACCCAGGCTCCTAGCACTGGTATATAGACAATTAAAGAATTGCTTCTCTTTGTGTCTTTTGGTTCTCAGATTTGGACTAAGTTTTATAAATCACCATTTCCTGTCTGTTTTGCTCAGTATAAGTTGTTGTGGAAAGACTGCTGAAATCCTCCATACCCATTACATCAGCACTACGCATGCATTGCCCCGGATTCTTGCTCAGTATGCCACATGCAGCTGAACCTCTAGATGGACACATGCACAATGGCTGGGAGGGTTGCTTTCTCCCAACAAAGTACTGTTTGCCTCTGGAGACGGTGCACCGGGCTGGGAACCAGGAGATTGACACTTTGGGTTTTACTTTTTAAGCTCCCTGGTATTAATAATTCAGTGTCATTTACAGCCTTTATTATTGAGCAAGGTACCATATTCCACTGAGAGGCTGTGCAAGCTGAAAATATAACCCAGATTGCTAGCATGGAAGGGTCTAGTCCTAGCCACTTAGCAGAGTGCTTAGATTTGGCAGGTTCTTTCTGAGACACTGTGTAGCTATGTCAGGTGCTAAACAGAACACAGGCTTAACTATTGGGTTGCCATGGCTCTGTCATATATTAAAAAAAAGAGAAACTGAAATTGTGCACATAGAGCCTGATCCCGCGTTCTTGGAAATCAGTGGAAAAACCTTCCATTGACCACAATGGCTTTAGCTCAAGACCATAATGAGTCTATGTAATCCTGCCTTCTTGTCCTTTCAGCCCCACTCCATTTGATCCAATTTCCTGATTTACCTCAAAGTAAAGGATGCACGTGCCAGGATGGGCCATGCCAAGGGTGCTTGGTGGTTTTACTAAATCAGCTTTATCACGGGAGCGTTACTTCACCCTTAACCACGGAGAGATGATTCTCCGTAATTTCTGTTAAAATACTCAGATGATCTGGGTCTGTCACTTACTATTGTCTTCTTTTGAACAGAGAAAAAGAGCAGCCGAATGCTGTACTCCAGATGGCTCAGGTCAGTTTAATTGTTCATTCCTTTAACGTGTCTCCTCTTGGGACCTTCTGTAACTCAGGCCCCTCTGCTGGTTGCCTTCACTGACTATGCTTTTTCCTGAAATATGTACCTTTATTTTACTGTGATAAAACATGTTAGAAAAACTCCCTATGAAAGCATTCTTTTCCTTCTTAATCTGCAGGTGCCTGACCGCAGCAGAATGGTTGTCTAGTTAATATGGCATGTTCATGGTTTTAGCATCCTCTTGCATAGTTCCTATCTAGACATTTCAGGGTTAGACAGGTTGCATCCTGTTTTATCTCTGATGGTGAACTTATTGCACATGACCTTTTGATGAGCTGCACTGTCAGTCCATTTTGCTATATTGTTGGCTGCAACAATCAAAACAAAGGAAAAGTGGAAAGGAGTCAGAACTGCTATGAATCTCCACCTTATCATTGCCAGTTTAACCATTCAAGGTTCTAGCAACATAACTGAGCATGTTGAACAAGCTGATTGTAAAAACAACTTGTTATTTTCTGGTCTCCCTTCCTTTATCTTCTTCAGCTAATCCTGGCTCTTCAGCTCAGCGTAGATGAGAGATCCAAATGAAATAACTTTTTAATGTACATACTAAACTAGCAAAAAGCAGGATCTAAATAACAGTTTGAGTCTTAATCCAAGCAGGCACTGAGAGGGAAGGAAGAGACCACTGTGGAAGGAAGAGACCACCTAGTTGGCTGCACTGTCATATTTGTGTGGAACTATGTGGATTTACATGATACCTTTGATATTTATTGTAGACCCATCAATAATCATTTTCCAGCTCATAGGAGGGCAAGAGGGGGCCCCTGTTTATCTCCAAACTGTCATAATGTTTTCTAGTCTCCTTTGTCATCTGTGCATTTCCTGGAATTTTCCGTCACCTCTACCATACTTCAGTGTGGATAGCAAGTGAACAGGCCTGGTCCTCTAATAAAGCAGCTCCAGTGAGGCTACAGAGCAGCTGAGAAATTCAGAACTACATGCCTTGACTGGAGCTACCATAGCTCTGTATTGGAGTGGGAGGGAGAAGTGCATCCTCACCTCCCTGCAAATTACTTTGACAGAGACCTGACACTTATATTGGAATCCTCAACCTAGAAAGGAGGTGACCAGAAGAAAGAGAATGAGTAAAGATGTGGTAATTACCCCTGTGGCTTTTGGCCTACAGATGCCCAAGGGATGCAGAGTGGGAAAAGCAGAAAGGATTCATGCAGTGGCTTCTTATAGAGGGGAAGTGAGAATACACAACAGGCGTGTTCCTGTGCGGAAGAGAAATTAGAGGACCCAGGAAGGCAGCCCCTCTATAGGTTGGAGCTCTTTAATTTGATACTGGTACAATTTCTTTAAGGTGGAGGTGTTAAGGACTCAGGAGGAGGAGCTCCCACTGCAGGAAGAGGAGAGAAGGCAGATGGAGGAAATCCTAAGGCTGGAAAAGGAGATTGAAAAGCTACAGCAGCAACAGAAGGTAGATCACATGTCCATCACCTGCGAAAACACCAAGAATGAGATTAACCGACAGCGAGAAGAGGAGATCCAGAGGCTAGAGAAAGAAGCATCCAGGGTTGCTCAAGAGTTCTTGGAACTACTGGATTTTGGAAACCTAGATGAAACCGTGCAAAGCCTAGAACATTCACTCTCCAATGATGGAACCCTCAACATTGACTGCAGCCTTGTGGCGCCTCTGGCTGAGGAGGAAGTAGATGAAGGCTTTCATGCTGATGATGAGGGGCTCTCTGTCCCCAGCCTGGTTGTTTTGGATCAACACTGCACCAAAACCAGCGACAACTCCACTGAGGAAGACACATATATGAATCTACCATTTCTAAGAAGGGGTGAGGTGGAGGTAGACAGTACTACAGATCATCTTGTGGAAAGCCCCGAGGAGCACAGTGCTCCATCTTACACCACAGAAAGTATTTACAACACAGTTTCAGAAACCCTGAGGAGTAACAGTGGGGAGATCGGAGAGCCAGTTTACAGCTTCCCACCAGATGTGGAGTCTGACTATGACCACGAGGAGTTTGATGGTTTTGGAGATACTGGCAGCACCTTGGCTGAGCCCCTAAATGGTGAGGAGATCTTGAGGCGTTCCCATGGTACCAGCATGGACTCCAGTCGTGGCAGCCTAGACTCGGTAAGAATTTTTGCATTTAGCTGAAAGCCGGTTTTGCTCTATTGGCATTTTTGACCTTTGCCTTTTTAATGCATATCAGACCGATGCTTTCATTCTCTGGTTTCTCACTTTGAGTGCAGTTATTAGTAGATAATACTCTCTTAGCCCATCTCCTGTTATATAGGAGGTCAGAGTGATCAGTTCTGATTTGGAAGCCTAAATATAATTTTCAAAATGAATTTAGGCACTTAAGAGCCTGTCCATGGGATTTAGACTCCTAAGTGCCTAAATCCATTTTAAAAATGAGATTTAGGCTCCTTTGTTAGCACCACAACTCCTACATACTTGAGCCTTAGTTGTCTGTAAAATGGTGATGTTACTTCCCTACCTTCCACAGGTATTGTGAGGACAAGTACATTAAAGATGCCTTAGACAGATAAACCACGCTGTTGAGACTAGTGCCTTGTGGTTGAACTACATCTTATCTGTTAGAAAGATATCCTGTCTCTATGTAAGAACTCCAGTGAAGATTGATTTACCACTTCCTATGCTGTTCTGTTCCAGTGATTCTTTACATACACGTTTTAAACATTGCATCATATTTCCAGTTTGAATTTTTCCAAATTCAACTTCCAGCCCTTGGACCTTGTTATGGTGTTTTTATTAAAGGACCCCATTATGTCAGATAACTTCTCTTTTTGTAGGTTCTTAGATGGTGATGAAATTGCTTCTTACCTACGCTGTAATACACTAGTTTTAGTTCCTGAAGCCTTTTATTGTAAGGTGGGTTTTCCAGATCTTCAATAATTCTTGCAGCTCTTACTTGAGCCCTCACTATTCTTTCACATCCTTGTTAAAATGAAGAGAGTAGAACTGGTCACAGTTTTCTAGCAGGGGCTTTACCAGCGCTGTATGCAGAGGCAGTTTCACCTCCCTACTGCTTCTTGGTAGTTCCCTGTTTATAATCCAACCCTTTTTACAACAGCATAACACTGGAGTTTATATTCAGTTGGTTATCCATAAAGACCCCTAAGTCCTTTCCAGAATAAATTCTCTCACCCTCCAATTACAGCCTATGTTCTTTAAGAACATAAGAATGGCCCTACTGAATCAGACAATGGTCCATCTAGCCCAGTATCCTGTCTTCTGACAGTGGCCAATGCCAGGTGCCCCAGAGGGAAAGAACAGAACTGGTAATCATTGAGTGATCCATTCCTTGTCACCTGTTCCCATGTATCACCTTGCATTTGGCTGTATTGAAACACTCTTGGTCATGCTCATGTTACTATAACCCTCTGACCCAGAGGTTACAGAGGTGCTTGATGTCACTCACTGAAAGTTTTGGCCTTGGGCTCTTAAAAAAGGTTAGTACTACAGTGGGCCTCAAGCCCACTCAAGTGCTATATTTCATTTTCACAGAGTCAGAGTTTAAGTTGAGAAGGAACCTTAGATCATCTAGTGTGATGTCCTGTATAGCACAGGCCAATAATTTTCACCCAGATACCCATCTATTAAACTCAGATGCTTTAGATTAAAGCATTTCAGGCCTCAGGAGATTTAACTGTGCCACAGGGAGAGGATGGGAGAAACTAAGGTACCATCAATGCCCAAGGCTTCTGCAATGGTAGGGATAGGTGCCCAGATGATCCTAGCAGTGAACCATGTCTCATGTTGCAGAGGAAGGGGAAAAAAATCCCAAGATCCTAGCCAGTCTGAGCTGAGGGGAAATTCCTTCCCAAGCCCAGATCTGATGATCAGCATGACTCTGAGCATGTGAGCAAGAAATATCAGTCAGGCATCTAGAAAGAGAATTCCCTACAACCTCAGAGCACTGGTCTAGCTTGTCCAGGGTCTCCTCTCTAGCGATGGCCAGTCTGTGATGCTTAAGAGGAAGGCAAAACAAAACAAAACATCCCAACCCCAACCCCACCAAAACTAAAAAACACACCTCACAACAGCAAAACACATCTAGCCAACTGTACATCAGATTATTTCCTTCTTGTTTCCCCCAGGTCTTCCTGTGTCCTACCTAGCCACAGGCCTTTTTTCCACAGTCCCTTTCCTGGGCTGAGTGTTCTCTACCCCAGACTCTCCCCCTGTAGAGGTCTGCAGGTCTCTACTCCAGAGCAGATCTTGCTATATATATAGTCCCTACTCTAGTCACATTGTTCCTCTGTCATATGATTTGGGACTAGATCGCCCATCAGTCCCTCTGGGGCCCAGATCTCTCAGACTTTTCTTGTCTTAAAGTGCTTGAGCTCCAATAAAAGGCATGCTGGCAGTACCTTTTCCCTTAAAGGGGGATCACACACACTGTTATAATCAGGATATCGTTAAAAATGCTTTCTTTTGTTTTTGCCCTTCTTTAATACTAACTTGGCACCCAAGTTTCTAAACTAGCTTAGATTTCCCCTCATTATTGCCATCCCCACTTTCCTTACCCCTCAACCTTCTCCTGCTTTCAACACTACCAAATTTGGGTTCTGGCAGCACTGCATACTTGATTAGAAGTTGCACAGTACTCCATGAATTTGTCATTGATGTCCATCAGTTTTAGGATAGATGTAATGTTAGAAGTGTTGCATCTTCCCACCACACCTGAGTGGCAGCAGCAGCTGCTCAAGCTTCTAGGACCTTGGTTCCTTCTGGTGACCCTGTGCTGCATTTTTCTAGTAGTGCTCAGCAGAACCAGTCTTCTGGTGCAGCTGCTGGGCAGAAGCTTTAATCTGGACTCCCCTCGCCTTCCATGCTGCAGTTTTAGAGCAAGAGTGAAGGAACACTAGGTCAGAGCTATAGATCCTAAACTTGAAGCAGTGTGCCAAGCAGACCCCCCACCCATCCCTAGGTCTGTGGGGAGGAGGACATGAAGATCCCAGCTCAATTCCCCCTCCCAAGGCCATGGGAGCAAAGATCCCAGTAGCTATCCTCTGGCTTGATGGGGAAGGGTGGTGCTTGCCCCCACCAGCCTGAGGGCCTTCAAGAGCCCAGGAAACCAGCAAGAGCCAGGCAACAGCAGCAGATGCAGGGACCCACAAAGAGGTGAAGGTGCCGCAATAATTGATTTTTAATGCAGTGAGCAAGAGGGAGAGTGAATGAGAGGGGAAAGGGTGAGAATGAAGATCAGGGAGAGTGAATGGCAATGGCAGAGAGCGAGAAGAGGAGAGAAGTGAATAGAGAGCGCATGCAGTTTGTGGAGGGATGAAGGGGCTGCCTTCATCAGTTTTAAACTCACATTTAGTCAGAGTGAATATTATTCAAAACAGAGCAATCAGGATTTGAAAATGTGTAGCACTTCATTCTGGCTGAGGTTCCACTGGTAGCCAATTGGACCATAGACTTGAATAAACAGTGACCTGTTATTTCTCAGTAGCTGTCCAATGATTGTACTGATAGATCTGTGTACTAACAAGGTACTGCCTTTGAAATTGTCTATGAACAGACCCACAGCAAATACACCTCTTCGGACTCTCACTCTTACCACGGATGGGGATAGAACATCAGAAATTGAGGAAACCATCTTTGTTGTGGGCATATGGTTGTAGTTCTGAGGACAATTCCCAAAGAAAGCAGAAAGACTTACAGTAGCCAGTCAGTGTGCTGGAAAAGAAGCTAAATGGCATATAATAATATTCTGTGTTTTCGGCCTTAGAGTTCATTTAGCCAAGGATATGCTTATTATCTGATAATCAGGAAGCAATTATAGGAGTTTAGGAACTGCCATACTGGATAAGACCAGTACTACACCTAGTCCAGTTTCCTCCCTCTGACAGCAGCCAGTATGAGAGGCTTTGGAGGAAGGAGCAAGGAATCCTGCAATAGTCAGTTATAGAAGAACCTTTTCAAAAGGAAAATATCTTTCTAACCTTACTAAGTAAATTTTGGATTATGCCCAGAAGCAGGAGGGTTTATCACTTTAGGTAACTGGAGGCAGCTCCCTGCCTGTTTAATAATTCATTGCTAGCTGAGTATGTTGGCTTTAGGAACTAGTGGGTGAGGTGTCAAGCCCCTATTTTAATTGTTTGCTTTGTGTAAAAGGGACATATGGGAGCATTTGACTCAAGTTTTACATCTGGTTATGTGGCTGCTGGATCCTTCTTGTTCTGTACCCATCCTCCTGAAACTTAGAGAAGTTGATCTCTTCCTTTTTTTCTAGTTTCTGGACAGTGAGGAGGAAGTGGATGTTTATATGGACACAGACGAAGAATTCTGCAATGGCCGGGTCACAATCTTCAGTGGCTCAGGACCACCCTATTTTCACAGTTATCTCTATATGAAGGGTAAGTGGCTGTAGTCTATTCCGCAAAAGCATTGAGAGTATCTTGTTCTCTCAGCCTCTTCTCCCTTCCTTTCTCCACACATTTTTCCTGTTTATTTGTCTACTTACATTTTTTTCTGTCTCTTTATTTTATCCAAACCAGCAAAGAAAAAATGAGAAATCTCTGTAGAAGAGAGATATAGAAGGGATTAGAGTGGATGTCCCTGTTAGCAAAACCCTTTTATACCCACCAGATTAGGGTGCCCACTGAGGTGTTTGCAGTTCAGATGAGCAAAACTAAACTACAGCACTGGGGAGATAAGACAGCACAAAATATTGGGTGGAATACGTAAAGACTGGATAATCTCTAGGATGCTTGCATGACCACAGAGGAGGTAATGCCAGGGAGGAAGGAGGATTTCAGGTTGCTGGGAGATAGCACCAGGTAGAGACCCTTCGGGAAAGCAAGTTCACAGTCATGCCGCTTCCCCCTGCCAGAATATAAGCACTAAATCCCTGTTAGTAAAAATTGAAGTGGCCTTAATTTGGTTTAGTTTAATTCACTTCCAAAGTGAATTGAGTGGAACCAAATTAAGGTCACTTTAATTCTGAATCAGTGTGGTTTAGTGCAGTTTAACTAATCCACTTCAGTTAATTCAGATTAATTTTCCTGGATGTCACTGCATAGATGAGCCCTAAAACAATGGCCAGTACCAGCTGCTTCAGAGGAAGGTACAAGAAACCCCCCAAGTGGATAGTTATGGAATAACATGTCTAGAGGGGAAGTTTTTTTTCTAATCCCCTCAATTAGTGAGTGTTTTATACCTTGAAACTGGAGGATTAATGACTGAGCCCTTTCTATTGTCATTTTGGATGTTGTCATGATCAATAAAAATTCACAATCTTTGAGGCTGGGACTTTCAAGGGAGCCTAAAGGAAATAGGGACATAACTTCTGACTGGAATTGGAAATAACTTCCAGTTGGCATTGGGTGCCTATTTCCCTTAGGCAGCTTTGAGAATTTCTCCTTTATTGAATTCTACCAAGGTGTTGGTCTCAGCAGAATCTAGCAGCAGTCAGATGCACAAATAATCATCCATTGTGTTAAAAGTATTTCCTTTTTTCTGTTTAAATTTGCTGCCTTTCAGTTTAATTGATTGTCCCCTTGTTCTAATTTACTTCCACTATACCTTTTTATAATAGAGAGAGCAAACAGTGATAGAAATACAATCAAGACCAGTGAAAGTAGTATGCTTAGGAAGGAAAAACTAGATGAATGCGTACAAAATGTCTAGGCAGCAGTACAGCAGAAAAGGGCTGGGAGGGTATAGTGGCTCACAAGTTGCATATGAGTCAACAGTATGAAAAGGGCAAATGTCACTCTGGAATGTAGTAACAGGAGTGATGTAAGTAGTGTAATTGTTCCACTTGGCATTGCTGGGGCCTCAACTAGAGTTCCATGTTCAGTTTTGGACACCGTGCTTTAAAGAACAACTGGAGAGGGAGCAACAAAATGCAACAAAGATAAGAGGTGTAGAAACATGACCTATGAGGAAAGGTTAAAAGAATTGGGCATGTTTAATCTAGAGAACAGAACACTGAGGGGCAACATGCAGGGCTGGCTCTGGCTTTTTAGCTGCCCCAAGCAAAAAAAAAAAGGGGCAGCTATCATAAGCATCTTTCCCAATCTGGACCTTAGCGTCCAAAAAATCTGGGTGCCTGCATGAAACCTCATAAGCATAATACCAGCTTTGATCTGGATCTCGTGCCACCAGCCAGATTCCAGTGCCTGTTACACTTGGTCCCCAAAACTATCCCTGTGGGGCCCCAAGACTCAAGAAGCCTGAGTCTTCCTAACAAAGGGAAATAACTATTCCCCCACCTCTCTCCCACCCAGGAATTTCTCTCTGCGCTAACCTGAGAGTTACTGATGCTCAACGTCTTTACATCCAATTCCAAGACATGTTTCTCTTCTCTTCCACCAAGAGCACAATACAAGGAAACGAAAAGGATTCTATCTCCTCTTCCCCCTCCCACCATTCCCTCAGTGCTGCAGAGATTCACCCTCCGAGGTAGATCTAACACAGAGAATCTTCCCTCCCTTTCGTTCCTTAGCCTACCAGAGAGAAAAAACATCAAACAAAGGGTCTTAAAGAAAACTTTATATTAAAAAGAAAGAAAAAAAGGACATAAAACGTATGATCTCCTGCATTATAAGTGACAATAAAAGCGTTCAATTGCCTTTCAAAAAGAAAAGGAAATAAAGAGTCTTATTCAAAAGATATCCAATTTAAAACATTCCAGCAACTCACGCATGTAAATACAAAAAAACAATAACAGCCTGATTATTTTTTCTACGTTTGTACTTACAACTTGGAAACTGAAGTATTCGAAGCTTAAGAATAGAAAAGAAAAAGATCCCCTCTCATAGCTGAGAGCCAGAGCAATGACACAGACCCAAACCTTCCCTCCCTCGCTCTTGAGAATCCGGTTTCCTGATTGGTCTTCTGGTCCAGGTTTTGGTTACCTTTGTTACCTTACAGGTGAAGAAACATTTAACCCTTAGTTATCTGGGTTTGACAGGGGGAGGAGGGGAGTGCGTGGCGAGATGGGCAAAGCAGTGGGGGACAAAACAAACAAACGGGCGCGGCTGGAGAGCGCGCAGGGGTGGGTGGGGGGTGGAGACACGGCGCGGCCGGCAAAGCGGGGAAAAAACAAAACAAAAAAACCCTACAGGGCGGCCCCTAGAGGGGACTCCCTGTGCTGCAGAGTGTGCACCTGGTCTATCGGGGGGGAGAGGGAGAGAGCGGGGAGGAGAGAGAGAAGGGAAGCGGCCAGGGCTTCAGCGGGATACTCACCCTGCGGCCCTGACTGCCAGGAGGGCTCTGTGCCCCTCTGGTCGGCGGGGAGGGAAGGACACTGGCTGCCCTGCTGAGTTTGCTGCAGGGCGCTCCCCTCCTCTGCCCCCTATAGGGCGGCCAGAGCAGCGAACACACACACACACACAAAAAGCGTGCGTGCTGCCCTAGGTTTGGGCGGAAGCCACCCTGTATAATCTGCCACCCCAAGCACGAGCTTGCTCAGCTAGTGACTGGAACCGGCCCTGGCAACATGGGAAGAGTCTCCAAATATATAAAAGACTGTTATAAAGAGGATCAGTTATTCTGTTTGCTGAGGGTGGGACAAGAAGTAATTGGCTTAGCTTGCAGCTTGGAACAGGTTACCTAGGGAGGTTGTGGAATCCACATCCTTGGAGATTTTTAAGAACAGGTTAGACAAACACCTTTTGGGGTAGCCTAGGTATAATTAATCCTGCCTCAGTGTGAGCGGATGAACTAGATGACCTCTTGAGATCCTTCCATCCCTGCATTTCTATGATTCTATTTTTCTTTATTTGAATTACCTAACAATTTCCATTATAAAAGATTTTTGTAAACTTTGGGGTCCCAACCCACAGTGTGAGAACCGCTGCTTTAATCTAACCCAATTTATTAGCCTCAGTATAGAAGTAACTGAGAAATTTAATGTCCTGTGACAGATAGGATGTCAAACTAGATAATCTAATGGTCCTTTCTGGCCTTTAACTCTCTGAATCAATAATACTGTGATCTTGTGTGTTGTCTCTAACTCAGAAACGATATAGCGGAAATAGAAGGGATCCACAGTTAAATAAAGAAAATAATTAGAGCAACAGAAAGATTTTCAGATAAAGAGAGACAGGAAAGAGTGGGAATGTTCAGTTTAGAAAACAATCATAGAATCATAGAATATAAGGGTTGGAAGGGACCTCAGGAGCTATCTAGTCCAACCCCCTACTCAAAGCAGAACCAATTCCCAACTAAATCATCGCAGCCAGGGCTTTGTCAAGCCTGACCTAAAAAACCTCTAATGAAGGAGATTCCACCAACTCCCTAGGTAAAAGAGACTATGCAGAATCCCACAGCTACAGGACTATCTACGTTAATTAACAACAGGAGATGGTTGTTTTCCAAGTGGGTGATGAGGATACCTATGGAAGCCCTCTCTTCACTTTTCTGCCTATAAAGTGTGGGGAGCTCCTTCCCCATGTGGTACTTCAGGGTGGATACTGGGGCCATGGGGTGAGTCCAGGGGCAGTAGCTGGCAGGAGCTCAGCTGAGTTCTGTCTCCCCTTCCCATCCTTGACCGGCTTTTTGTTCCAAGCGTTCCCAGTGCAGTGGGTATTGCTGCATGGTATTCTGTGGAGTCTGTGATGTCCTATGGGTCCCTCTCTCTGGTCTGGCCAGGATCTCTCAGGATCAGGATGAGAAAGACCCAACAGAGTAACGGTGGATTCTGGGGTCCCAGGAGATGGTAATGCTGACAGCCTTGGTGGTGAAGCTTCTCCATCTGGTCCACCCATCTCCCAGCCAGCAGTTGTTGCCAGACAGCCCAATTCTCCCCACAAAGTCTTTTATTTAAGGATTCCAAAAGGGGGGTGATGGGCTAATCTCCTCATTATTTTGTTTATCGATTAGGCCTAATTTCCAAGTTGATACACCAACTTGGATTCATTGATTTCCAGTCCCACACTCCTTCTGTTTACAGACATGATCTTAACACAGTCCTTGAGTTATATCAGTAGGCCTTTTTGTTTGGATTAATTTAGTTATTCTCTCTCCCTTTTGTACCTTTTCCCACTGACATTTTTTGAATTAGGTGATGGTGATATTTTATGGATTTTCACTCACTTGTCACAGTTGAGCTTACAATTGTAATAAATGGGTGTACACATTCACCCTAAGATGTCCTTCGTGGCCCCCATGGTGGTGGAGGACTGCCATGGCAGAACCTGGGTAGTTTTCTGCTTGGCATTTACTGCTGTGTTACAATCCTTCTGCACTACCTGAGTGGCCCAAAGATGATGTAACTCAGCTTCAGAATGTGGCTCAAAGTCTTTAAATTCAGACTGAATATTTCTTTCTAAAGGACATGCCTGTAGCTCAGTCACAAGGTATTGTGCTCATTGTAGGATATGGCGGCCCGTGTTCTGCAGAATGTGAGACTAAATAATTGTAGTGGTCCCTTCTGGTATTAAAATCTGCATATAGATCAGACTCTGTTCTGCAAGGGGCAGCGTAAACAACAGAGCAAGAGAATAGTGTGGTGAACATCCATCAGTTTTGCAAATTTGGGAAAGCAGCGTGTGCATTCTGGAGCAGAAATACAAAAGAGTGAAGGAGGAACCTCTGTTTGTATTGCATGCATGGGGAGGAGTTGTCATTGTTGGTGCCGGTCTTTACTTTGCAGGAATTCCTGAATCAGTGATTTTACTATGTGCTGATGGGAAGAACCTCAGAAGGTGCCATGGTTCCCTGCAGATTGTTCAGCCATCTTTAAGATGAAAATTTTGTGAAGTCTGTTCTTTTTCTCTAGCTTTTCAGTGTTTCCTGATTTCAAGCAGGCCACAAAAACTTCAGGATGCACATTTGTAACAGCATCTTGGTGCTTCAGACAAACAGCGAACCAAAAAATGAGAAGCAAGTGAGAATTTCCACAAATTCTACAAGAAAACAAAACCAGAGTGCACTTTTCACTTCTCAGAAACTGTTCATGTTTGGTTCAACGTCTGATTCTGTTCTTTCTTTGGTCAATCCCTACTCCCAGCCTTATTTCTATTCCAGTCCTCAATTCCTGCTATGTGTGGCCAGGCACAGATCTGAAATGGTGCCCAGATGTCTAAATGAGACACATGGGGCAGACTAGGGAGATGCACGATGCTGCAAATTTGATAATGTATCACACTCTCTCCTTTCTGCAGGGGGTCTGATGAATCCATGGAGACGGCGATGGTGTGTTCTGAAGAATGAGGCCTTCATGTGGTTCCGAACTAAGCAAGAGGCCCTGAAGTCAGGCTGGCTCTATAAAAAAGGAGGCGGCATGTCAACTCTGTCTCGCCGTAACTGGAAGCGCCGCTGGTTTGTTCTTCGAGAATCTAAGTTGATGTACTTTGAGAATGACAGTGAGGAAAAACTGAAGGGGACGATAGACATCAGAAGGGCAAAGTGAGTGAGAAGAACAAACCCAATAAAAGTCCAACATTCTCTGTCCATATCACTAGTGATAAGAGCTGCTGCACTATCCTAGAAATATTGTATAGAGTTAGAGGAATCTGAGGGTAGTGAAGGAAAATCCTGTTGGATCATCCAATCGATCTCTGGGGGAGCAGGATTGCTCCCTATTGTACATTTTCTAGTTCTTTGTCTAGTCTAGGGAGCAGCTTCAGACTCCAGACTGACAGAGGTTGTCCAGGAGAGGCACTAATTCAACACATTGCCCATGCGCTGACTCCATCTGCCTCAGTGCTATTCCAGACAACTCCAGGGTTCCTAGTGGAGTTTGATTGTGGGTAAGTTATATTGCTGTGTCTTCCCCCAACCTGTGGGCAAATTTTTGGCTGCTAGAGCCAGGCATCCTGTCTTTCCCTAGTAGCACTCAGAGATTAAATCAGACCCTCATACTCTCTCCATCTAGAGTACCAAGAAATAGGGCTGTCAAACTATTTTAAAAATTAATCTTGTGATTAAAAAAACACCACAGTTAATTGCATACTTAATCATACTGTTAAACAATAATAGAATACTATTTATTTAAATGTTTTTGGATGTTTTCTTCATTTTCAAATATATTGATTTCACTTACAAGACAGAATACAAAGTGTACAGTGCTCACTTAATATTATTTTTTATTACAAATATTTGCACGGTAAAAAAGATAAACAAAAGAAATAGTATTTTTAACTCACCTCATACAAGTACTGTAATGCAATCTCTATTGTGAAAGTGCAACTTACAAATGTAGAATTGTTTTTTTACGTAACTGCACTAAAAATAAAACAATGTAAAAAAGAGCCTACAAGTCCACTCAGTCCTACTTTTGTTCAGCCAATTACTAAGACAAACATGTTTGTTTACATTTTTGGAAGATAATACTGTCCAATTCTTATTTACAGTGTCACCTGAAAGTGAGACAGGCGATAAGGGATGGATCTTGTGAGAACAGGCATTTGTATGGCACTGTTGTAGCCAGCATTGCACAGTATTTACATCCAAACATCCAAAAATATTTAAATAAATGGTATTCTATTGTTGGTTAACAGTGCAATTAAAACTGTTTTAATTTTATTATTTAATTTAATTAATTTTTTTAATTGAGTTAATTTGTTTTGAGTTAATCACTTGAGTTAACTGCAATTGACAGCCCCATCAAGAAACAAAACGAATGAGCAGTCATGGCTGGTGTAAGTAGCCCCACCTGTCCACCTCCTCGTTTTTTTTGGCCACTCAAATCTCTGTTTGCTGACTGGTTTAAAGAAAGTATTAAATTGGTATGTGTGCCATCTACCTTTGTATAGGTTAGCTGCATAGCCATTTTAAGGGGGATTCAGAAATTCTTGCTATTGACCAGTGGAATTCCTGTGTTTCAACAAATGTGTTGACATGCCAGGCACCCTTCATTTCATTTTCTACAGTGAATTGTACAGCATGAAAAATCAGGCATATGGAGTAAATGTGATGCTTATGGAAGTTTTTCAGCTTGCTGGGTCTCACTGTTCACTGTGTTACAGGGAGATTGTGGATATTCATGAGAAGGAGAATGCTCTGGATATTGTGACTGAGGAGAGAATTTACCACATTGTGGCAGAGTCACCAGAAGATGCCAGGTACAAGAGGGAATTTATTATCCATCTTCATTCATTACTGGGTTTCTCCCATGCTGTTCCTGCAATGAATCTCAACTCTGCCCTGGAAAGTCCCTTAAGTTTCCTCCACTGGGACGAGAAAGGATTTGTTCCTGAGCTTCATTACATACTTCTCTAACAACAGATATCATCTGTGGACTCCCCATCCCCAGAAATTAAATGGAAATTTAGTCCGTGTTCATGTAGTTACGGAACTTCTTTCCTTCTGCCCACTGTTCCACGACAGCTCTCTTTCTTGAGAGTATACATTACCTTTTGCTTCTGTAATGTGGCCTAAGTTAAGCATGACTTTGATAAGAACAGTTTTTCATGCAACACTTATTATAACTGTAATATCTATTAGCTGATTTATTTATTAAATAAAATCCAAGGTGAACAATGCCAACCATTCATGGTTTCTGTAAATGACTGAGGCAACCTGCAGAGGGAATTTGTTTTATTCAGGACTCAGAGTGAAAGCTATAGTTTATCAGAGTCTGCAGAGTCATCTGATAAAACCTCAGCAATGTAAACCCAGAGAATGACTCATATCCTTCCCTTCTGGTATCCTGGCCAGATGGCAGAAATAAGTATTAAATGTCAGCCCTTGGCCTCACCATAGCAACATCCATTCCGAGGAAGATGAAAGCACCTGCAGCTGCACTAGAAAGGGCAAACCACTGTCGTTTTAGAGCTTTTGTTAGTGACACCTCTACAAAACCCAGATGCTTCTTATCTGAAGTTTAGAGTGGGATGAGCTCTCTGCTGGCTCTCCAGGACTGATTCACTCTCAAGCCTTGTGGCTGGAACAGGAATCCCTGTCACAGCCAAGTAACTTCATATCCTTCCCTTTACATAAGAACACAATAACGGCCATACTGGGTCAGACCAAAGGTCCATCTAGCCCAGTATCCTGTCTACTGACGGTGGCCAATGCTAGGTGCCCCAGAGGGAGAGGACCTAACAGGCAATGATCAAATGAGCTCTCTTCTGCCATCCATCTCCATCCTCTGACAAACAGAGGCTAGGGACACCATTCCTTACCCATCCTGGCTAATAGCCATTAATGGACTAACCCACAGTGATTTATCAGTTCTCTTTTAAATGCTGTTATAGCCCTAGCTTCACAACCTCCTGAGGTAAGGATCCACAAGTTGACTGTGCGCTGCGTGAAGAAGAACTCCTGTATTTAGTTCAACTTCTGCTCACCATTCATTGTGACCCCTAGTTCTTGTATTGTGGGAATAAGTAAATACTTTCCTTATCCACTTTCCCAACATCACTCATGATTTAGATCTCTCTATCATATCCCCCTAGTCTCCTCTTTTTCCAAGCTGAGAATCCTACGCCTCTAATCTCTCCTCATATGGCCCTCTCCAAACCCCTATCATTTTAGTTGCCCTTTTCTGAACCTTTTCTAGTGCCAGTATACTTTTTTGAAATGAAGCACATCTGTACACAGTATTCGAGATGTGGACATACCATCGGTTTATATAAGGGCAATAATCTCAGTCTTATTCTCTAATCCCTTTTTATGATTCTAACATCGTTTGCTTTTTTGACCGCCTCTGCACACTGCGTGGACATCTTCAGAGAACTATCCACGATGACTCCAAGATCTTTTTCCTGACTTGTTGTGCTAAATTAGCCCCCATCATATTGTATGATATGAATGGGTTATTTTTTCCAATGTGCATTCCTTACATTTATCCACATTAAATTTCATTTGCCATTTTGTTGCCCAATCACTTAGTTTGTGAGATCTTTTTGAAGTCGTCACAGGTCTGCTTGGTCTTAACTATCTTGAGGCAATTAGTACATCTGGCAAACTTTGCCCCTCCTGTTTACCCCTTTCTCTTAGATCATTTATGAATAGTTGACTAGGATTGGTCGAGGACTGACCTTTGGGGAACACCCTAGTTACCTCTGTGTTCTGAGAATACCATTAATTCTCTACCCTTTGTTCCCTGTCTTTTAACCAGTTCTCAGTCCATGAAAGGACTTCCCTCTTATCCCATGACAGCTAATTTACGTAAGCCTTTGTGGGGACCTTGTCAAAGGCTTCGGGAAACTAAGTACACTATATCCACTGATCCCCTTTCCACATGTTTGTTGACCCTTCAAAGGAACTCTACTAGATTAGTAAGAACACGATTTCCCTTACAGAAACCATCATTGAACTATTGTTCAACGTTTTATGTTTTTCAATGTGTCCTGTCAATTTTATTTTTAACTATGTTCGACTAATTTACCCAGTTACTGATGTTAGACTTACGCGGTCTGTAATATGCCGGATCACCTCTACCCTTTTTAAATATTGGTGTTACATAGCTAACTTCCAGTCATTGAGTACAGAGCGATTTAGAAGGTTACAAACCTTAGTTATAGTTCCACCCACTGAATTTGAGTTCTTAGACTCTTGGGTGAATGCCATCTGGTCCTGAGTGACTTGTTAAGTGTAGTTATATCAATAATTCCAAAAAATCCACCTCTAGTGACACTTCAATCTGTGACAGTTCCTCAGATTATCACCTACAAAAGCTGGCTCAGGTTGGGATCTCCCTAACATCTTCAGTCTTGAAGACTGAAGGCAAAGATCCATTTCGTTTTCTCCGCAGTGACTTTATCGTCTTGCAAGCGCTCCTTTATATTATCGATCAGCAGGGCCCTACTAGTTGTTTAGCAGGCTCCTACTTCTGATGTACTAAAAATTTGTTATTACCTTTTGGAGTTTTCTGGCTAGCCCATTTCAACTCCTCTTTGGCTTCTTATACATTCTTACACTTAATGGCAGTGTTTATGCCCTTCTATTTGCCTCACTAAGATTTGACTTCTGCTTTTTAAGGAAGTCTTTTATCTCTCACTGCTTCTTTTATATGGTTGTTAAGCCACGTGGCTCTTTTTAGTTCTTTTACTGTGTTTCTAAATTGGGGTATACATTGAAAGTTGGGCATCAGTTATGGTGTCTTTAAAAAGCATCCAATGCAGCTTGCAGGGATCACTTTAGTCACTGTACTTTTTTAACTTCTGTTTAACCTAAACCCCTTCATTTTTGCATAGTCCCTTTTGAAATTAAAGCACAAGTGTTGGCTGTTGAGATGTTCTTCCCAGCAGAGGGATGTTGAATGCTATTGTATATGGTTGCTAATGCCAAGCGGTCCTGTATAGTTACCTCTTGGACCAGCTTCTTGCGCCTCCACTAGACTAAATCTAGAGTTACCTCTCCCTATGGGTCTCTCATACAGCTGCTTCCATGAACAGTCATTTAAAGTATCGAGAAATTTTATCTGCATTTTCCTGAAGTGAAATGTTCCTAGTCAATATGGAGATAATTGAAAACCCCCACTATATTGAGTTCTAATTTTGATAGCCTCTCTAATTTCCCTAGCATTCATCATCACTATCAGTGTCCTGGTCAGTGTGGTCAATATAGATCCCTATAGTTAGTATTTTTATTAGAGCATGAAATTTCTATCCATAGAGATTCTATGGAACTTGTGGATTCACTTAAGATTTTACTTTATATTGATTCACATTTTCTTTCAATTTAGTGCACTCCCCACCCCCCGACCTGTTCTGTCCTTCCAAATATTTTGTACCCCGGAAATGATGTGTCCCATTCATTGCTCTCAGTCCACCAGGTTTCTGTGATGCCTATTATATCAGTATTCCTCCTATTATCACAAGGCACTCTAGTTCACCCATCTTGTTTTTAGACTTCTAGCATTGTGTACAAGCACTTTAAAAACTATGCCCTATTTATTTGTCTCCTTTTCTGATGTGATCAGAATCTTTTATGTGAATGTTATCATCTGATCTGTCCCTTACATTATCCTCTTCCATCCCTCTGCTCCTGACTATAACTGGAGATTCTCATCATTAGACTCTCCCCTAAGAGAAGTCACTGTCTGATCCACTGTGCTCCTCTGCAGCAGTTGGCTTTCCCCATCTCCTTGTTAAAACTGCCTACAATCTTTTTATGTTTAGTGCCAGGAGTCGGTTCCACTTTGGGTTCAGGTGGAGCCCATCTCTCCTGTATAGGCTCCCCCCCTCCCAAAAAGTTTCCCCAATTCCTAATGAATGTAAACCCTCCTCTACACATTCATCTCATCCACTCATTGAGACTCTGAAGCTCGCCTGCTACCGCCCTGCGCGTGGAACTGGAACATTTCTGAGAATGCCACCATAGAGGTCCTGGATTTCAGTCTTTTCCCTAGCAGCCTAATTTGGCCTCCAAGATATCTCTCCTACCCTTCCCTATGATCATTGGGACCTTACATGTACCACGACCACTGGCTCCTCCCCAGCACTACACATAAGTCTGTCTAGATGCCTCGAGAGATCCGCAACCTTCGCACCAGGCAAGCAAGTCACCATATGGTTCTCCCGGTCATCACAAACCCAGCTATCTATGTTGCTAATGATCGAATCTCCCATTACTAACACCTGCCTTTTCCTAGCAACTGGAGTTCTCTCCCTCGGAGAGGTAACCTCAGTGCGAGAAGCAACCCCAGCACCATCTGGAAGGAGGGTCCCAACTATGGAAAGGTTTCCCTCTGCTCCCATTGACTGCTCTGCTTCCCTGGGCCTTTCATCCTCCCCAACAGCACAGGGGCTGTCTGAGCGGAGGTGGGACAATTCTACAGTGTCCCCGAAAGCCTCATCAACATACCTCTCTGCCTCTCTTAGCTCCTCCAGTTCTGCCATCCTGGCCTCCAAAGTCCGTACATGGTCTCTGAGGGCCAGGAGCTCCTTGCACCGACTGCACACATACACCACCCACCCACAAGGCAGGTAATCATACATGCTGCACTCAGTGCAATAAACTGGATAGCCCCCACTCTGCAGCTTGGCTTTTGCCTGCATTGTCTCCTAATTAATGGAAGTGTTATTTAAAGCAAGAAGTTTTGAATGTAGTTTGTTTTATAGGTTTTAAGGGGAATAAAGGGAAACAGATAGAACCGGCAAGGGACCCCTGCTCCCTTCCCACTCCCCTTCCAGACTCCCTTGCGAAACTCTCTGTTAGCAGGGAGTTAAAGCATAAAACTGACCAGTTGGAAACAGTCTGATTTTAGGGTTTATACAAAGGTCAGATAAGGGAGCTAGTTCAAGAAGGTTTTTGGGATTGGAGGCAGGTCAGAACTCTTTTCTGGAATGAGTCCCAACCCGTCTTGCCTTCCCATTGCTGAAACCTCTCCCAAGTCCACTAACAGGTGTGCATCATATAACCCACTTCTAATTCCTCATGCTGGCTGTGGGGAGTTGGATTGTGTAGGAGCAGTTGCCAAGGAGTTGGTGAGGCCAGGTGTCTGGGAGCTTATGTAGATATTCCAGGAATAAATG
The DNA here is from genome assembly GCF_003597395.2 of Chelonoidis abingdonii. Lineage (NCBI taxonomy): Eukaryota > Metazoa > Chordata > Testudines > Testudinidae > Chelonoidis > Chelonoidis abingdonii. The sequence continues at coordinate 81,850,612 of NC_133778.1, forward strand.
GACAGTTGGGAAAAAGGTGAGCTTCCATCAGGGTCAGAGGGCTGAGGCACTTTTGGAGAGTTATAGGAAGGAAGTGAGTGAAATAATTCTTCCATGGGATGGTGGGTTTCTGTTTCCATCTCAATCTGATCATCTAGTTTCACTGCATCAATCCTAACCTTGGTTTTGTTCTTATTGTTAGTGGTTGGTTTAATGTCCTGAGCCGAGTGCACGGTGCCACAGCCCAACAGCTGAGGGAAATGCAAGATGAACAGGCAAATCCGAAGAATGCGGTGGTGAGTTACTAGTGGACCAGGTTCCTGGCAAGTTGGATGTTTAGAGCTATTATTGTTCTGTCAGTCTTGTGCAGGTATTTCCAACTCAGCATTGAAATAGTTCCTGAACAGTGTAAGTAAGCTATGCACAGTTACCATGGGCAGAACAGTTAATGATTTACAGACAGGCAGACTTCAAAACTGGTTTAAGAAAGGGCAGAGCAGGGATGAATCGTTCAGAGACAAGAAATCTTTGGCAGTTTGAGTGGGGCAAAGTGAGTTTCATCACTGATGGTGGTCTTGGTTGGTTTGGGGAGGCCAAACAGGGTTTGGAGTACAGTAAATACAGGAGGAGGAGATTTGTATAAAGAGAATACCAATATATTTTGTTTGTTCTGAGACTGGGAGGTAGAGATGCAGTTTTCCCAGAGCTTCATAATGCTGACTGACCATCACAGCTCCTGTGTGGAGTTCTGCATCATCTTTCTGTCTGCAGAACATAGAAGTCTGCCTCATATCGCCCTTCCTCTCTATCACTGACTCGCTCGTATTAAAGCAGATAGAATTTAGAAGCAAAGCTTTGGTTCTTGATTTTTATGAGGAAGGAAAATGTTTCTGCTTTAGGATGTACATTGTTGATAAATGTCTGTCTCTCCTCCTGTGAAGGGAACCCTGGATGTGGGGCTCATCGACTCTGTCTGTGCCTCAGACAATCCTGACAGGTAGGAATAAGCTGCATTGTAACCACATCATTACCTTTTGGATTGGTAGCTCTTTGGGGCAGGGCTTGGCTTCAGTTAGTTTTGCACATGGATGAGCACATCATCAGCACCAAACTTGTTTTAAATAATAAGAAGTTTGCCCCATGGGGTAACTCAGCCTCCTGCTTTATGCTGCTTCAGTCTATACATTGTTCCAGTTTGGTTTCCTTCATAGCCATGATGTCTAGAAATATATTTTTTTAAAATGAAAGTTTGTTCCCCTTTCCATCTGATAGGTGGAAAAGCCTAGACTGACTGTCAAGATCAGATGACTTTGTAAAAGATTCTCTCTCATTCAATCAGAACTTATGGGCTTGATGCAGCTATCATTTGGTGGAATTCTGTGGCCTGTGAGAAGTCAGACTTGAGTATCATAATGGTCTCTTCTTACTTTAAAATCTGTGAATCTATTAATGTAACCTGTTTTGGGAAGTGAAGGTTGAAACACTGTGTGTGTGTCATCTCTGCCCCACTGAATTAAATCCTCCTTAATTCAAAGCATTTCAAGGAAAGATAAACAAATGGGAAAAAAAGAGGAAAAGTGAGGAATAATCAAAACAAATCTACAGGGCTCAGTTGCATACTCTGTGTGATGCTCTTTGTAGGATAGAGCAGCTGTGTCATCCTAGGAGGCACACTGGGACAGATGGTGCCTCTTATGGGACTATTCAGTGCACACGGGGGCAGGGCACATGTTAGGATAACATAGGGTGCTTTCCCTGGTATGCGTGCCCCACTTTGCAGGCTAGTATGTTGAAGGGTGGGGCTATGGCATTGTTCTTTCTCGCTGAGCTGTTACCAGGAGGGAACAAGGACTGAGTGGTCCCTCATCATAGATTCCAAGGCCACAAGGGACCACACTGATCATCTAGTCTGACCTTCTGCAGAACATGGGTCACAGATTTTCACCCAGTGATTCTTTCATCCATCACAATTACTCATGGTTGAGCTGGAGCATAACTTTAAGAAAGACATACAATTTTGAGTAAAGGCTCCAAATGGTAGAGAATCTCCCAAATATATTAGGAAGCTATTCCAGTTAATAATTACCCTCACTGTTAAAACACTGCATCTTCATTCCAGTTTGACTTTTTCTAACTTCAACTGCCAGCTAATGGATCTCATTATGCCTCAGCTAGGCTGATAAATGAAAGAGTCTTCCATTATTTGATACCTTCTTCCTGTGTAGGTACTCACAGGCATGGGTGTTGTGCCCTGTCCTTATGTGGGCCACATAATATAGGGAATCTCCTTTTGCAATTCCCCACCAGAGAGGAAGGACGATCCAGTGGTTAGAGCACTTAGCCTGGCCTGTCGGAGACAGGGGTTCAATTCTGGCTCTGCCACAAACATCCTGAAAGGTACTGGGCAAGTCACTTAGTTGCCCAGTGCCTCAATTTCCAATCTGTAAAATGGGGATGATAGTGAGGTGACTACCTAGAATGTCTCTGAAGAATTACCTGTTGATGAATGGCCAGGATAGGCATGGCAGGTGTCCTTAGCCTCTGTTTGCCAGAAGCTGGGAATGGCTGACAGGGGATGGATCACTTGAGGATTACCTGTTCTCTTCATTCCCTCTGGGGCACCTGGCACTGGCCACTGTCAGAAGACTGGACACTGGGCTAGAGGGGCCTTGCTCTGACCCAGTATGGCTGCTGTTATGTCCTTATGAGAATGGAACAGAAAACTATAGGGGATGCACTTGGGGATTGCTACTTTATACCCCAAAAATGCCTAAGATGACAAGCAATTGTCAGTGGTGAGTCTGTATTAAGAAGAGTGGGCAGAGGCTTTAGAAAGGGACACAAGGACAACAGGAACTAAGACGTGTGATGTTACTGCAAGATTGGATGGAATTCTGAAGTCACCTGGCAAATCTCTGCTGCTGAAGATACACGTTGAAACCAGTGTTACAGCATCATGTGGGACTACACAGATTGTTGAAGGAGAAGAAAGTCCACTCTTCTCAGAGGTCCTACCAGGCCTATGAGTGAGAAAAGGCAGAAAAAACTGATGATGAATCACTGACTATATGACTGACATGAAGTTGAAGTTTTGATGATGTGGAACGTTGGGGTCACATTTCAGTGGGAGAGGAGTCTGTATGAATGGGATGTCCTGCATCTTATGGATAGGAAAGCTTATCTAGGGTGGAGACTAGCATGAGCAGCCAGGACAGGGTTAATCAGTGATGCAAAGGGAGGGTGTAAAGGGCAAAGGCACTACAAACTCAAACTCAAGGTTTAGAGAAGGAGTGTTTAGAGCCAGAAATATCTAACAAATATACTCTAAACTAGGGGTCGGCAACCTTTCAGAAGTGCTGTGCCGAGTCTTCATTTACTCACTCTAATTTAAGGTTTCGCGTGCCAGTCAAACATTTTAAGGTTTTTAGAAGGTCTCTTTCTATACGTCTATAATATATAACTAAACTATTGTTGTATGCAAAGTAAATAAGGTTTTTAAAATGTTTAAGAAGCTTCATTTAAAATTAAATTAAAATGCAGAGCCACCTAGACCGGTGGCCAGGATCCGGGCAGTGTGAGTGCCACTGAAAATCAGCTCGTGTGCCGCCTTTGGCACGCTTACCCCTGCTCTAAACTTAGGACAATAACCTGCCCCGCCAGGGTGGGTGCAAGGATGTTTCGCACCCTAGGCGAAACTTCCACCCTGCGCCCCCTCCAGCCCTGTAGCAGCTCTCTGTTCCCCCATCTGCCCTGAGGCTCTGCCCCCCATAGCAGCTACCCCCGGCCTGGGGAGCCGTGTGGCAGCTCCCTGCCCCAGCTCACCTCTGCTCCACTTCCTCCCCGAGCATACCGTTGCTGCTCCACTTCTCCCACCTCTCAGGCTTGCAGCGCCAAACAGCTGATTGGCACCGCAAGCCTGGAAGGGAGAGAAGCAGAGCGGGGCGGCGAGCTCAGGGGAGGAGGTGGAGCAGAGATGAGCTGGGGTGGGGAGCGGTTCCCCTGTGTGCCACACCCCCCCCTTACTTGTTGCAGGCGACCCTCCCCGTGCCCCAAGTCCCTCTGCCTAAATCCCGATGATGACTAGGGCGGCCAACCATCTGGTCGCCAACCCAAAATGCTGCCCCCCAAAATGCTAGTGCCCTAGGCGACCGTCTAGGTCACCTAATGGGTTGCACTGGCCCTGTGCCCCGCCAAAGAACAAACACTCTGCAAGAGTGAACCTGACTCTCCCACATCCCAGTTGACTGTCTTATCCCCCAGGCTATAGGGTCAGTTTCAGTTAGGTAGCTTTGCACATGTCCATTGATGGAAACTTACGCACCTTGGGAATTTAGGTGTCTACAGAGTTAAGAGGCAGCTGAGCAGGGATTCTGAGGATTTCAGGGGCCCTTAAATATTATACGTAGGCAAATGAAGTGGTGAGTTAATACTGCATTCACTTCTTATGTCCAAATTTTTAAAAGGATGCAGAAGAATTGGAGAGGGTTCAGAAAAGAGCTACAAAAATTCTTTTGAAGGCTGGAGTACCAGGTTCTAAAGGATTCTTTGACCTAAGCAAAAGAATCAATGGCTGGAATCTGAAGCCTGACAAATTCAAATTAGTAATAAGGCACTGTAGCAGAGTGGATCCCTGCTCCGGCCCTGAAGGGGTTAAAACAGCCCAGGAAAGGGGCTGGGGCTGGAGAAAGCAGCCTTTTAAGCTGACCTGATTAGGGGAAGTGGCAGCAGCTGGGGCCACGCCCCAAACTGAGCCACAGACCCTTATAAAAGGGCAGAGAAGCCAAGAGCCCAGAGAGTCTGTCTCTGTGTTCAGAGGGAGAAGGGCCTGGCTGCTGCAAGGGACCAGACAAGGTACCTAGGGTGAAGCAGGGCTGGGGAAGGCAGCGGAGCCGGGGAGCTCCTGCCTGGAAAGCCCCAGGCTGTGGCCTAGAATTAGGCCAGGAGGTACTGGGGTTCTAGGGTGCAACCCAGGGGTAGGCCAAGGCAGCAGGTCCAAACCCCTTTGCTGTTGATGAGTGGCTGATACTGCAGTCTGCCCCAGGGCATGGGGCTAGACAATGACTGTCAGTAGCCAATACTGAGGCAAAGTGGGGCTAGAGTGGAGGGTTCCCAAGGAGGGGAAACCCTAAGGAGAAGGGGGTTACTGTCAGGGGGCAGAACCCCACGTGAAAGGGGCACCAGAGTCCAGGGAGGGACACGGGGCCAGTAGCAGAAGGCAGATCACCAGCCTGCAGAGGGCGCTCTGGCTGAAAATTCGAGTTAATTCCCAGGAGTGACCAGCAGGAGGTGCCACAGGGGTGAGTCATGCCCGGTTACAGCACACATTTTTAACAGTGATCTTTTCACTAGGGGTGTGAGCATGGCAATGTCTACAAGCGGAGTTGTGGAATCGGCCTTCGTATTTTTTGCTTTTTTTTATTTTTAGGTCCGGTGACAAGCCCTGGCTCGATATTTCATGACTGTCCTGCTTTGAGCAGGGGTGCTAGAATGCCCACCTGTCCCTCCCACCCTGATGTCTATGATTTCCCACTTCTCTCTGTTATGGAGTCATCAACTTGTGGTTTGACT
>NC_133778.1:81859761-81897668 GCF_003597395.2 Chelonoidis abingdonii
CACATCATAATTCCTTGACTGTGCCAGGACTTCCAGTTCTCCCTGCTTGTTTCCCATGCTTCTTGCATTTGTGTATAGGCACTTAAGATAACGCACTGATTGTCCTGCTTTCTCAGTATGAGACAGAAGTCCTCCCCTCTTGCGCTCTCCTATTCGTGCTTCCTCCCCGTATCCCATTTCCACACTTATCTCAGGGCTTTGGTCTCCTTCCCCTGGTGAACCTAGTTTAAAGCCCTCCTCACTAGGTTAGCCAGCCTGCTTGCGAAGATGCTCTTCCCTCTCTTCTTTAGGTGGAGCCCATCTCTGCCTAGCACTCTTCCTTCTTGGAACACCATCCCATGGTCAAAGAATCCAAAGCCTTCTCTCCGACACCACCTGCGTAGCCATTTGTTGACTTCCACAATTCAACTGTCTCTACCCAGGCCTTTTCCCTGCACATGGAGGATGGACGAGAACACCTCTTGTGCCTCAAACTCCTTTATCCTTCTTCTCAAAGCCACGTAGTCAACAGTGATCCGCTCAAGGTCATCCTTGGCAGTATCATTGGTGCCCATGTGGAGAAGCAGGAAGGGGTAGCAATCTGAGGGCTTGATGAGTCTCGGCAGTCTGTCCGTCACATCGTGAATCCTAGCTCCTGGCAAGCAGCAGACCTCTCGGTTTTCTCGGTCGGGGCAGCAGATAGATGACTCAGTCCCCCTTAGGAGAGAGTCCCTGACCACCACCACTTGCCTCCTTCTCTTGGGAGCAGTGGTCGTGGATTCCCCCATCCCTAGGACAGTGCATCTCATGCCTTCCAATTGGTGGAGTCTCCTTCTGCTCCCTTCTTCAGATGTACCATCTAGTCTACTCTCCACATTAATACCTATGGAGAGAACAAGAAAACGGTTGCTCACCTGTATCTCCATTGCTGGTACATGGACACTCCTCTTTCTTCTTCTGGAGGTCACATGCTGCCAAATTTCTTCACCGTCCCTCTCTCCCCTCTGCACAACATGGTCCGATTCTTCAGAACTCTGTGCTCATAGAAGCATATCCTGACATCTGTCCAGGAAATGTTCATGTTCGCTTGTGCAACACAGGGTCGATATTTGTTTCTCCAGACCTCGAACCTTCTCTTCCAATATGCAGACCAGCTTGCACTTTGAACAGACAAAGTCACTTTTGTCCTGGGGAAGAAAGACAAACATAGCACAACCTGTGCAGATTAAAACAGCTGAATGCTCACCTTCCATAATTTCTTCCTTCTAAGAGGTTCCTCAGCTGTTGCAGCAACTCACAGAAGCCTTCAAGATGAAAGCCTCAGTGAGCTCTCCCCAGGTGAACTCCCAGGCAAACTCCCTCTGTTAGCCTCCGCTGTTTGCCACTTAGCTGACTGCTTTTTTGTAAGAGTCAGGCCCACTCAAGGCCCACCAGGAAGAATGCACTCCTAATTCACGCTTTTCAAACAAACAGTCAAGCACACAGTCAAACTGACAAACTGTCCCCGCAACAGATACTCAGATACTCGCCAACACAGTCCCCCTAATGCAGCACTTAGCATACCTCCTCTTGGACAGATCCCAGGCAAACTCCCTCTGTTAGCCTCTGCTGTTCGCTGCTCCTTGTTCACTTATGTTCTGGATCATAAAGGAGATGAGAGTAGATATGGGGTTCTCAAACTTCATTGCACCATGACCCCTTTCTGACAATAAACATTGTTACATGACCCCAGAAGTGGGGACTGAAGCTTGAACCCGCCTGAGCCTTGCTGCCCTGTGTTAAAATTACTTTGGCTGCAAGATCTTAATCTTGTAGATTTAGCAAAAACAGCCTTGCTAAAAAGAAGCCATTAAACTCAGGAATGTTATTCCCTACTTGAACATAAGCATGGCCCTACTGCATCAGACCAAATGTCCATCTAGCCCAGTATCCTGTCTGCCAACAGCGGACAATGCCAGGTGCCCCAGAGAGAATGAACAGGACAGGTAATTATCAAGTGATCCGTCCCCGGTCGCTCATTCCCAGCTTCTGGCAAACAGAGGCTAGAGACACCATTCCTGCTCATCCTGGCTAATAGACATTGATGGACCTATCCTCCATGAATTTATCTAGTTCTTTTTTGAAACTTGTTATATTGATGTAATATGGCTGGTCACTCCATCCATCTTGGTTCAAAATCTGTTCAGTTTTGGATTTGTCAACCATATACCAAAATGTTAATCAAGTTATTATGCTACTGGCATAATATCCTCCAATAATTGATGATATGAACAATAACAGTACATGAAAAATTCCATGACAGTATCTGATCACTAATATCTCAGTAGCTCAGTTATTCTCAAGCTGTGGTTCACAGAACATTAGTAAAAAGAATGAGGTGTACTTGTGGCACCTTAGAGACTAACAAATTTATTTGAACATAAGCTTTCGTGGGCTAAACACACAAAAAGCTTATGCTCAAATAAATTTGTTAGTCTTTAAGATGCCACAAGGACTCCTCATTCTTTTTGCTGATATGGACCAACATGGCTACCACTCTGAGAATGTTCTTAATCCACCAAATTCTTCCTAATGATAGAGCCTATTAGTCACTTGGGCCCAGACCCACATAGAGACTCATGCTTTGTGGAGCACAGTGTTCCTCCTGTGGTTTTTTTTTGTTTTTTTTTGGCACCTAGAATTAGGTGCTGTGATGCTCAGTATCGTGAAGCCTGAGTTAGGCATCTGGGCTCCTGTGTGATAAATGGGGAGAGACAGAGGTACCTTAAACTGCGAACCACAAAGTCAGCATCCTAGGTAGGGAGCCACCTAAGCTTGCCAGTGCTAAGTCCCTTCCCATCTCAGAGACAGGCACCTATTTCTGTTTGTGATCCGCAAACTGGGGGGAAGAAGGAGAGGGAGTCATTTGGCCATCTAAGTCACATGTGGGGCCAGAAACAAAACACCTGGGGGCAGGAGGGGAAAGGCAGACCTCCTTTAGACCAGCGGTTAGGGTATTCACTCAGGATGTGGGAGACCTGCAGTTCATAGTCCCCTTTCTGAACAAGGCTCTGCCATTCCTCAGGTGAGTGCCCTAACCAATAGACTGAAGATTCAGTCTAACTCTTTCTCTAGCCCAGGTAATATTTAATTAGTTATTTGAAGTGGAAGAAGTTCAGTAGGAGAGAGACTCACATCAGAATATCCCATAGCCTAGTGGTTAGGGCAGTCACTTGAGAGGTTGCAGACCCTTCTTCAAATCCCTTCTCCCCCTCAGGTGGCGGGGGGACTTGAGCTGGGGGTCTCCGACATCCTGGGTCAGTATCCTAACCACAAGACTAAAAGTTGTGAGGGAGCTCTGCCTCCTCAGGTGTTCTGTGTGGACTCTTCTAAAGGACCCACCCTGTCAGGTGGCGTCTGAGCATGCCTACCAGACTATGCTCCTGCATGTCACTTAGGTGGACGAATGCATGTCTTCTCCAGTTTGTGAATCATCCTGGGGCCTAGGCAGGAGATCGGTCCCTGGAGACCTAGAATGAGGCTGCAATACACACATTCAGAGGCAGAAACATAGATGCTGAGCGACTTTAGGCACCTACAGAGTTAGGTGGCAACTGAGCTGGAGTTTAGTGGATCGCAGTGGTGCCTAAAAGCAGAAGTAGGTGCCGAAGTATCTTTGTCGTTCATGGCCTTGGAATCCAAGTTAAATAAAAATTTACACTTTTGAAAAGCTTTATTAGAAGACAGACATTTTCTGCAGAAAAAGCCCAAATTAACAAGTATATGCTGTAGCCTGAGGAAGGCCTTACCAACATAATAAACTAAATTCTACTCTTACTGCTCCCTAACAAAAACAAAAAAGGTCCTTTTAAAACACAGGGCGGTTCTATAGTTCATACATTGTGCTGTGAAACCAACCAGAATATAAATCAGGGAGCATTTCACATTTTATTCAGTTGAAAGTGTTCACTGTCAGTTAAAAAAAACAATGGGCTTCTCCTACTTAAGTTTCTTATTGCATTACTTTGCTTTAAAGTATTTTTTTTTCTCCTGCAGGCAGTTTCACAATACAGTTATAGAGTTTTTGTATTTTAAGGGATTCTTAGTTGAGTGTTAAGGTGGAAAATTTTAGACATTATTTCAGCTAGGCTTTTTGTACTGAAGGAGTGTAGAGTAACACTTAGGTCTGTTCTTACACTACAGACATGTGTCAGCATAACTACGTCACTCAGAGTATCTTCGATAAAACGCTGCAGTGGTACAGGTGCACCCATGCAGCATTTTGAGTGTAGACTTGCCCTTAGTCTCTATCCCATTGTAATCAGGACCAGCGCTAGTGTTTTTAGCGCCCTAGGCGCAAGGCCATTTCGCCACCCCGTACGCTGGTCCCGTGACTCCGGTTGACCTGCCACAGCTGTGCCTGCGGGAGGTCACCGGAGCAGTGGACCGTCCACAGGCATGCCTGTGGCAGCTCCACTGGAGCCACAGGACCAGGGGACCCTCCGCAGGCACGACTGCAGCAGGTCCACCAGAGCTGCCTGCCGCCCTTCCCTCCCCCGGCAAAATGCCGCCACCCAATAATCCTGGCACCCTAGGCGATTGCCTATGCCGCCTAAATGGAAGTGCCGGCCCTGATTGTAATCCCAGGTGCAAAGCGAGGTGGCTGGCTAGAGATGTAGGACTGGAACTTCTGCTTCCTAAATCTGGCTTGACTCTCTTCTACTCCACAGCCCTGGGTCTCAGATATAGAGACTCCCCTCTCTCGCTGCCCCCAGATTCAGTGCTGCCTCCTTTTAAATTAAGGGATATGGGGCTGTGCTCCTCTTGGCTCGTTGCTCACAAACAGGGAACAATTCATAGAATCATAGAATCAAAAGGTTGGAAGGGACCTCATGAGGTCATCTAGTCCAACCCCCTGCTAAAGGCAGGACCATTTTCCCTAAATAATCCCAGCCAGGGTGCGGTCTAGCCGGACTTTAAATAGCTCTAAAGATGGAGATTCTACCACCTCCCTAGGTAACCCATTCCAATACTTCACCACTCTCCTAGTCAGAAAGTTTTTTCTAATATCCAGCCTCGACTTCCGCAACTGCAACTTCAAACCATTGCTCCTTGTTCTGTCCTCCGTCACCACTGAGAACAGCCTAGCTCCCTCCTCCTTGGAGCATCCCTTCAAGTAGTTGAAGGTTGCTATCAAATCCCCCCTTAGTCTTCTCTTCTGCAGGCTAAATAAGCCCAGTTCCTTCAGTCTCTCTTCATAAGTCATGTGCTCCAGTCCTCTAATCATTTTTGTTGCCCTCCACTGGGGAAGTAGAAGTGGGAGGCAACCTGGGCAGCAGTGACCATTAAATAGTTGAGTTCAGGATCCTGACACAAGGAAGAAAGGAGAGCAACAGAATACAGACCCTGGATTTCAGAAAAGCAGACTTTGACTCCCTCAGGGAACTGATAGGCAGGATCCCCTGGGAGGCTAATATGAAGGGGAAAGGATTCCAGGAGAACTGACTGTATTTTAAAGAAGCCTTATTCAGCACAGAAACAAACCATCCCAATGTGCAGAAAAAATAGCAAATATGGCAGGCGACCAGCTTGTCTTAACAGAGAAATCTTCGCTGAGCTTAAACTCAAAAAGGAAGCTTACAAGAAGTGGAAATTTGGACAGATGACTAGGGAAGAGGTGCTCTGTCTCAACAGTGCTTTTGCTCCATACATGGATCTGATATGACCAGTTTTAATTCTCATGTTTTCTGGCAGGCCAAATTCCTTTGTGATCATCACAGCAAATCGAGTGATTCACTGTAACAGTGACACCCCAGAGGAGATGCATCACTGGATCTCGCTCCTGCAAAAACCCAAAGGCGAATCCAGGATTGATGGTCAGGAGTTTCTTGTGAGAGGTAAAAGGAAATGTACTGCAACCTTATTTTGCACACAGACTCAAAGAACACATCATCATCATGTCACAAAAATGGAAATCCTATTGGGGTTGGATATGTCACTCACATAGATGGAAGTGTCTAGTGGGACTCACAGTGTTCGGTATTATGCTATTTCTGGTATTATCTAGCCCCTTCATTAATGGACTGGAAGGGAGAGTAAACAGCATGTTCTCTTCTGAAAATTGCCTATGTAGATTCTCATTATTAAGCTGTGTGAGTCCTAGACCCACCCTTGCTGCTGCTTTGTGATCTGCCTGAGTGGGAACCTGGCCTCCTCCATAGCTGATGGACTGGTTGTTGCTGTCCCTAACAGTGGAGAACCATATTTATCTTAGATGTTGTCAGCCTTTTAAAATTATTGAATCTTCATTTCTCTTGGGCTTGATTAGAGTGTGATGAAAGGTTATAGGTGGGAAGGTATACGTGAGCCATCTGCCCAAGGGGAAAGAGAAGGCATGTCTCACAAGGGTGATCTCTTTTCAGTGCCTTATGTAGCACATTGATAGTGGTCACTTTCCTGGAAAAAGAGGAAGACGGGCTAAGTCTATTCGTAACGGGCTCACACATTGTTCCTGGATCAGATAGTTCCAAGAGGGTAACAAAGTAGATGAATTGGTTCTTACCCCCTCATGTGCTGGAAATGGGGAGTGCTGCCATCCCCCATGCCTTGAAATAGTTTCCATTGTATACAGGGTTTACAGTTTGGTTCAATGGTTCTCAGCACTCCCACTATAAAAATTATTCCAATACCCTTGCTAACCCACCACATGCTCCATGTCTAGCAGTCTGTACTGTGGTGCGTTCCCCCTGTTCCTGCTGGTGGGAGTCAGAACTAAGATTGACAGCCAGCATGGGGCCAAGACTGCCCCTTGGTGGAGAACCTCCAAAGTTCTCTGCTTTCACTCCTATGCAGACAACAGACCAGGGATCTCCTTCTTGCAGCAGAGTCTTTAAGGATAAGATTTCTTAAAATTCTGAATTTCACTAAATAGAAAATCCAAAACCAAACAAAATATATATTTTTTTAAAACAAAGGTGCTTTCTACTGGCCAGGAAATTTTGAGCCAGGCTTGCCCTTCTTGAGGGCAGGATTACAGCAGAATAAGACCTGTTTTCCCCTTCTCTCTTGGCCCATCACAAATAAAGAGAATTGCAAATGTCCGTGTAATGGCGCCCTCCTGGCTCCTCCACAAAACTCAGTCGGAGACCATCTCAAGTGTATGCACCGGTGCTCTTTTATTGCTTTGTGCTAGTTCCCACCACCAGCTATTTACACCTCCTTCAGGCCAACACCCTGTGGTGCTGCTAGCTTTCCCTCCCAGCAGGGACCTAGATCCATACACTCCTTCCCTTCCTGTGTCTTCCCCGCCCCTGGCCCTGTTTCCTCCCTGCCAGCTTCATATGGCCAGCTGGCTGACTAGGCCCACAGGTGCCAGTTCTCAGGTAATCGGTGTGGTCTCCTGTGCCAGCCCCAACTAATCCTCTTAATTGGAGAGGGGTTAACTGGGACCTGGCCAGGCTTTCCTGGCCACCCTGTTACATCCCTCCCCCTTAAGAGCCGCAAAGCCCAGCCATCTCGCCCCTTGGCCCTTTTGCTTTCTACCTGCAGGGGGCCCTTCCGGGAGTGGTTCCCCGCTCAGGGCCGGGCAGACCCCAGCCACCTCTGTACGTGTTCACTTCATCGCCCTCCTGCAGAGGGCACACTGCACAGATAGCGGCTGCCCCCATAATTCTGCCTCTGCTTACAGGTCATCACACCAGTCACACGCCTGCTGGTGCCCCACCCTGTGCTCCTCCTGTCCCTCAGGTGCGGGAGTCAGAATTTGCTTCCTCCTCCGGCGGGGCTTTCCCCTCCTCAGTTTCCCCCACAGTCTCCAATGTCTTTGCGGTTATGCTCACGGGTGCCGCTATCACGGGGCCCTCTGCGGGGCCTATCCCTTCCTCGAACAGTCTCAGCCCGGCGAGTTCCCCCATGTACACTCCAATAACTTAAAGATTATTGTGCCTCTTTCCCATTAGGCTGGCTTCATAAGGAAGTTCAAAGCAGTAACAAGACATCCTCTCTGAAGGTGAAGAAACGCTGGTTTGTGCTGACAAACACCGCCCTTGATTACTACAAATCTTCGGAACGCACGGCCACCAAACTTGGCACACTTGTTCTCAATAGCCTCTGCTCCGTGGTCCAGGCTGATGAGAGAGTCCTTAAAGAAACTGGTAAGAGAGACGAACAAAAGGGAAATTCATTTTTCAAGAACAGCCTTCCCATCTGTGACTGACCAAGAGAGGGAGGTTTCAGAATATGATACAGTCGGTGTGATGGAGAGTTATAGTGAGAAGTGCTATGTGCCTTTATTTGGGCTGCTGTGTCCAGTTGTTGATACTTCATCATATGAAAACAACTAAGAGATTTGAAAAGGTCAAGAGAAGGATGAAGTGTCTGTCATCACCCCTGCATGTGACCACCTGACAAATTATCAATTAGACAGTAATTTAAAGTTGTTCGGTTACAGTCCCTCCAAAACATTACCAAAAATCAAGGAGAAACAGTAGTTTAGGCAGGCCCAATCTATATACTTCAACATACTACTCAGTGGTACCCAGATTCCTCCCTTCAGAGCAAATTCCCTGGCACTTGCAATTTGGATTATCCCAATCCACACACTCAGTTCCTCTAAATCACACTCAAATGCACAAACTTAACTAACAATAGCCAGATTTGCATATGTTCCCTACTGACATTTGTCCACTCGTAAAGTCTTGTTATTTATATTATGGTAGCACCCAAGGGTCCTAAGTATAGACCAGGGACCCCATTATGTTAAACACAGAACAAAGAAGATGGTCCCTGCCTGCAAGGACTTACAGACTAACTATACAAGAGGCAGCAGATGGATATAGATAGATGGGGGAGCACAAGTAAACTGTGACAGTATTGCTCAGGACATCATGAGTTACATGTGCACAGAAAAGCCAGAGGTAGGAGGTATAGCAGTGCAGTTAGAGCAGTGGTTCTCAACCAGGGCTATGTGTACCCCTGGAGGTACATGAACTCATCTAGATATTTGCCTGGTTTTACAACAAGCTACATATACTAGCGAAGCCAGTACACATTAAAATTTCATATAGACAATGGCTTGTTTATATGACTATATATACTATACACTGAAATGTAAATACAATATTTATATTCCAATTGATTTATTTTATAATTATATGGTAAAAATGAGAAAGTCAGCAATTTTTCAATAATAGTGTGCTGTGACACTTTTGTATTTTTATGTCTGATTTCGTAAGCAAGTAGTTTTTAAGTGAGGTGAAGCTTGCGTGTACACAAGACAAATCAGACTGCTGAATGGGTACAGTAGTCTGGAAAGGTTGAGAGCCATTGAGTTAGAGGGTCTCAGCATGTGCACTGGGATTGGGTACATGTTCAAAGTTGGAAGTGCTAGGCTCTGCTCCAGGGATAGCATCTCTATCTAGTGCAAAGGTTCTCAACTGTGGATCTGTGGCCCCCTGGGGGTCTGCAAGCCAGTTTCAGAGTATTCACGATCCCCATTGCCCCATGGGGCAGAAGCCCCAAGCCCATGGGCAGAGATGAGGGAAGGCATAAGGGGGCATTGTCCCCCGAAACTGAAGTGCCTTGCCCCCAGGACTGCCACTCTGGTTAGGTCCACACATGCCCCTTGCCCCGCCCAAGTTGGAGGAGCTGTACAGTGTGGGGCGGCTGCTGCTCTGACTGGTGCCTGGAGAAGGCAGCTGTATTGCTCCTCTGTCTCCTGTTACTACTGCCGCCTAGGGCTAGGGCTGCTGCTCAGCTCCCTGCCCCATTTTGGGATCTGACTCTGGGGCCAGCAGAGGCTTCAGGGAAAGCAGCTCCTACAGGGGCAAGGGCCCACCCGTTCCTGACACACAGCCTCTAGCTACCCCCTGCTTGCACCCTGAGCTACCCCCTGTCTGCACACAGCCCCTAGCTACCCTCTCCCTGCACTCTGAACTAAACTCTGCCTGCACATAGCCCCTAGCGACCCCCTCCCTGCACCCTGAGCTACACCGCTACCCACACACAGCCTCTAGCTACCCTCTTCCTGCACTCTGAGCTACCCCCTGCCCGCACACAGCCCTGAGCTTACATCCCTGCCTGCACACAGCCCCTAGCTACTCACTGCCTGCACCCTGAGCTACACCCTAACCACACACAGCCCCTAGCTACCCTCTCCCTGCACTCTGAGCTAATCCCTGCCTGCACACAACCCCTAGCTACACTCCTGCCAGCACACTGAGCCACATCCTTGCCCACACACAGCCCTTAAGTACACTCCTGCCTGCACTTTGAGCCACATCCCTGCCTGCACACAGCCCCTAGCTACCCACTACCTGCACCCTGAGGACTTTCCAAACCTTTTGGGCTGAGCCCATACTTTTGAATTATAATTTTTGGTTGTGCCCTCTTCCTAATCCAGACAAGCGGGTGGCCTGCTAAGAGGAGTCAGGGTGCAGAGGTGGCACTCCTTCCCTGGGTCCAGCCGTGCAGAGCTGGCCCAAGGTGCCCCCCACCCCACTCCCTTAGGCCCTGGAGTTTTTATAGCATGTTGGTGGGGAGTCAGAAAGATAATGGTCGAGAACCCCGATCTAATGCATTTTCTCCAGTTGATGAGCAGAGATCCATCTTACAGACCTAAGCAGGTCCATCTGACCAGGACTTCTGTGGGGAGGTTTAAAATCTCTCAGGGAGCCTGGTGGGATATGTACAGGGGGAAAGAATGTGGGCACCCCTTCCCTTATCACTCCTGCCCCTTATGTTGGGCCTGCCCCGCTGCATCATCCCCCAGCAGTGCTTTCTCTTGTGCCAGTGGAGCCAACAGCAGCACAGTGCAGAGCCCTGAGTACACCAGGGCTCAGGCAGGCCCACCAGAGGAAGCCTTTGGTGCACTGGTACCTCAGTATACAGAGTTGGCACCTTGTAGTGCTGCTGTCTTCACTCCCTGGACCATGGGTCAGCAGCACTGAATGGAGAGCAGTCTATATGAGCACCGAGATCTTAGAACATAAAAACTGGGCTGTACCGCTCACTCCAGCCCCCATGTCTTTATCCCTCAGTCTTCTCAGAAGTCTGATTTCTCTCTTGTGGTCCTCTGCTGTCCACTTCACCTTTCTGGCACTGCAGGGTCTCTGTGATGAGTAGATCTTGTGAGGGAAGGAGGCAGGCTGGGCAGCTGTGGTATTTGGGGTGGCATGGTGGAGAGATGATGGGCTTGGTGGCATGTGCCAGAAGGACTGCCCTATGCACCATTCTCTTAGTACTTGGGGCAAACTAGGCTCTGCACCAGAGCAGTTTTCTTGGCTTTTCCTTTTAACAGCAAAATAGGTTTTGATGGATAGAAGAATACTTCTTTTTAACATTTAAGAATAAATTTTAGTGATGGGACTGAATCAGCGTGTGAAGCTTGACGTTCTTCTTCGAGTGCTTCCTCATGTTCATTCCATATTAGGTGTGTGTGCTTGCCAAATGCATAGGTGCCAGAAGTTTTTCCCTTGGCAGTATCCATAGTGGACCAGCTCTGGTGTCCTCTAGAGTGGTGCCCACATGGTGTGGCGTAAGGGCCACCGCCAGTTCCCCCAACCTTTAGTTCCTTTTTGCCTTTTTGGGACAGTGCTGGAACATCTTCAGCTTCAGCTAGCGTTCTTTCATTCTCTGCTCTTACGAACTTTGAAAATCTGTAATATAATTGTATATAGTTAGTAGTGTCTTAATTACCTTTAGTAGTAGTTCCCAACTCTTCATTAGTCCCGAATGGGATTCGGCCGGGGGACGGGGCATGCCCCGGTCCCCAGGCTTTAAGCTCTGCGATCACTGCAAACAACCTATGCCCATCAGAGTTCCACATACCAGCTATCTACAGTGCTTAGGTGAAGTCCTTTAAACCTAGGACAAAGAAGGAGCATGATATCCATCTGAAAGGACTCTGTAGGGAGTCGGCACTCATTCCGGCACCGGAGCAGCTGTCCAACTCCGCACTGAGCACAGTGGCCTCTGTGCTCAGTGCTCTGTTGGTGCTGTCCACAAGCTGGCACTGGTTCCCTCTACGCCTCCAGTCAAGAAGCCGAAAACACTGTGAGGGGAAGATCTCCTATCTTCTATAAGGGAAAGGAGAGGGCTGGGGCCGAGCCACAACCCCTGCCAGGCAGCTCAACACCCCCATAGCTCAGGTCAAGCGGTGCAGCCCATCTCATGCTTTGCCTGTGACTCTGGATAGCGATGCAGGCCTTGGCCAGCTTCAGGAGTCATCGATGCCCAAAGTCCTTCTAGTAGCTCAGGAGATCCTGATGCTCCCGGTGCCACCCACACCGACTCCAGCAGTACCCCAGTCTTGGGGGAAACCGTGCTGGGACCTATGCGTGTGTCCCCGCCTCAGCAGCACCATTCTCCATCAAGGGGGATGTCCCACCATCGCATCATACCTCACTAGTAGATTGGCACAGACCCTCTGAGGCATGCACCACCCAACAAGAACTCCCAGACCGGCCCCGACTGTCTCCAAGCGCCCCATACTGATCACGGGACTGATCGATGTTCTGAGATCGCAGAGCACCGGGCCATCATCGCCCATCTCCCAAGTAGTAGGTCACCCTGCTCAGGAAGATGTGACCAGCCTGTATTAGCTCCCGGTACCGTTTGTGTAGCATGAGGCGTGGATCGCCAGGTGTCCGACACAGATCTGCAGAATGCCATCGGTCCCCAAGATCCCAACCAAGACACCTGTCTGACTTGGACAAGTCGGCATCAGGTCATAGTGACCAGCACTGGTCAGACAAGAGCCACCATGCTGCCCGATCCTGGTGGTCCAGAACCAATCACTCTGTTTATACCTCCAGTACAGAGAGAGGTTCCCTACCTCATCAGTACCAAAGCCTGTTCCATGGCCCCAGGCGCAGTGGCTGGCACCATGCTACCCATGGAGCCCTTGGGGGTTCACCCAACCCTCCCAGGCTGCCAGGTTGGCATCAGGAGCCTCAGAGAGGCCAGTGGCCTCAGTATCCCATCCCCCTCTGGTGCTTGAGGCTTCGGGGAATAAGACCCCACAGGTCCAGGAGGACTCAGGGAGCAAGCTGCTGGACCACCAATGGAAGTGGAGGTTCCCACGGCACCAGCATCATCCTCATCGTTGCCAGACTAGGCTGTCACAGGGCCCCCTCACCCAGTTCCTCAGGGTGACACCAAAGTGCACCAGGAGTTTTTGAAGAGGGTTTCTTCCAACCTGGGCCTTCAGGCAGAGGAACTGGAAGAGCCCTTGGACTTCCTGTTTGATGTCTTTGGCTCCTGCCAGGGTGGCTCTACTCCTTTTATGAAGGGGTTTCCAAAATCACTAATGCCTTGTGGCAGACCCCCTCTTCCCTGGCCCCTAGCTCTAAGAGGATCGAACGCAAGTACTTTGTGCCAACCAAGGGGCATGAGAACTTATACTCCCACCCTGCCCCCAATTCTCTTGTGGTAGAGGTGGTTAACCACAAAGAGAGGTAGGGACAACCCAGGGCCACCCCCAAAAATAAAGACTTAAGGAGGCTGGATCTCTTTGGAAGTAAGATTTATTCGTCTTCCAGCCTTCAGCTGAGAATGGCCAGCCACCAAGCCCTCCTTAGCCGATATGCCTTTAGTATGTGGCAAGCCATGGCCAAGTTCAAAAGGTCACTCCCTGAGGCTTCCAAGAAGGCGTTCCGGGCAGTCCTTGATGAGGGCACAACCGCGGCCAGGGCAGCCCTCCAGGCAGCATCAAACATGGCTGCTGCTGCTGCCCCACCATGGCTTCTGCTATCTCCATGCGACGAGCCTCTTGGCTGCTCCTCTCTGGGTTGTCCTTTGAGGCTCAGCAGTCTATGCAGGACTTGCCCTTCAACGGCCGAGCCTATTTGTGGAGCAAACAGACAGCAAGTTGCATGGCCTCAAGGACTCCCGCACCACCCTGAAAACCCTGGGTCTTTATGTCCCAGCCCTGGCCTGTAAGCAGTTCAAACCACAGCAGCCTCAGGGCCAGGGGAGCCAGCCTTGGCAGGACCAGCCCCACAAATGGGCCAAGGGTTACAAGCTCCATCTGAGCCACCCGCCCCCACCCTCTGCCCAGTCGGGCTTAACCCATACCAAGAAAGGGGCCAAGTGGTCATTTGGAGGGTGCATCCGAGGGCGACCTACCAGACTACTCCCCGGAGCCATCTGTCCCACTGTTCTCCAATTACCTTTCTGTTTTTCTCCCTGCTTGGACCACTATAACCTCCAACCTATGACTTCTCAGCACAGTGGAGCAGGGTTATATCCTCCAGTTGCTTTCTACCCCCACTTTCCCACTTGCCTTCCTCAGCCCTCTTTAGAGACCCCTCTCATGAGAGTCTCCCTATGCAGGAGGTAAAGAGGTTGCTACAGCTGGATGTGGTGGAAGAAGTTCCTCTTGAGTACAGGAACAAAGGGTTCTATTCCCAGTAGTTTTTAATCCCAAAGTCAAAGGGTGGTCTATGGCCCATCAAGGACCTGCGAGACCTCAACGAGTACTTAAAAAAGGTAAAGTTCCGCACAGTCTCCCTGGCTTCTATCTCTCCCTGGATCTGGGAGACTGGTATCCTGCCCTTGACTTGAAGGACACGTATTTCCAAATAGCAATCTTTCAAAGGCACAGACACTTCCTCCAGTTTACGATGGGGCCCCACCACTACTAGTTGGTGGTTCACCTGTTTGGCCTGGCAACAGCACAGAGTGTTTACCAAGTGCATGTTGGTAGCGGCTGCTTACCTCAGGCGTCAGGGTATCCAGATCTGCCTGTACCTTGACAACTGGCTTGTCAAGGGCAGCTCCAGTTCTTGATGTCGCAGTGCTCCAAGCCATGTGCCGCTCTCTGGGCCTACTGGTAAATGACAAAAAGTGGACGTTAGTGCTGGTACAGAGGATAGAGGTCATTGGAACGGTCCTCGACGCGACCAGCACCAGAGCTTTCCTGCTGCTGGAAAGGTTCCACACGTTAATGAAGAAGGGCTTGGCTTTTTAGTTAGAAAGTACTAAGGCTTTCCATAAATCAACTCAACTCTTCATCACTACATCGGATAGGATGAAGGGTCTTCCGATGTCCTCCAAGAGGATTTCTAATTGGATTACCTTGTGCATAAGGACCTGTTACGATCTGGTGGGGGTTCTGGTGCCGCTGATTGTCAGAGGCCACTCAACGAGAGCACAGGTATCTTCGATGCCCTCCCTGGCGCACATCTCTATCCAGGACATCTGTAGAGTGACAACATAGTCCTCTGTCCACACGTTTACCACTCATTGTGCCATCACTTAGCAGGCCAGGGACGACGATGGGTTCGGCAAAGCTCTGTTGCAAACTACACATCCGTGAACTCCTACCCACCTCCAGGGGTTCTGCTTTGGAGTCACCTAATATGGAATGGACATGAGCAAGCACTCAAAGAAGAAAAGACGGTTACCTTTTCCATAACATGTTCTTCGAGATGTGTTGCTCATGTCTATTCCATGACCCACTGTCCTTTGCCACTGTCGGAGTTTTCCGGCAAAAAGGAACTGAGGGTGGGGGGAGCCAGCAGCGCCCCTTATACTGTGCCATGCAGGCACCACTCCAGGGGGTGCCAGAGGCTAGTCCCCTACAGATACTGCTGAGGGAAAATCTTCCAGCACTAGTGCATGTGGCAAGCCCACACAGCCAATATAGAACAGACATGAGCAACGCATCTCGAACACCAGTTACAGAAAAGGTAACTGTTTGTTTTTTGTTTTTGTTTTTGTTTTTTTAGTGACTGGCTCTCCAGTCATAAGACCAGCAAACCATTGCAGTCTCAGGAAGATTTCTAACAGGTTTAAAATTCTAAAATGATTCCTCTGCAGAAATTAGTAAATCTTTGACAAAAAAAATAGAGAGATACAGTTGTCTGGGAAGAGCAAAGGTGCTTAAAAATTGGAGACTAAATTCAAACCTTAACATATGAAACCAAGGGCTCCGAGTCTGTCTTAAAGTGCAAACCTAAACACAGCCTTATCTGCGAGTGACTAGAAACCCTCCATATATAAGTACACTACTTAAACTGAGCTCCAGTCATAGTGATAGCTCATACTTGCAACATTCTGTTATGGCTTCCCCCACTTTTATGCGTTGTTATAGCCAAAGGGTGAAGTAGGGTGGAGTCACCCTGCCATGAAACAATGTTTGTATTTTGAGGGAGGTGGGAACCAGAATGCCCCACCATCACCTGCAGTAGATTGCGTTTGTGGGTTGGGAGGAATGGAGGTGGATCAAGACTTGGACTGGGATTCTCCCTTGAGAAGTGGTTTCCTAGGGAAAATCTCCTGTCCACACAGTCCATTTAAGCCAATTTCATCATGTCATTTGATAACTGTCACTTTTTCAGCAATGTATTTCTATGGCCACATGCTGCATGCACATGGAGTCAGAAAATTGCAGCCAAGTTCCATCTTCCTATACCTTTGTTTGCCCATAGGCTACTGGAACATCATAGTCCATGGTCGAAAGCATTCATACCGACTCTACACCAGGCTACTGAATGAAGCCATGCGCTGGGCCTCTGCCATCCAAGGAGTCATTGACAGCAAGGTTCCCATAGAAACACCCACACAGCAGCTTATCCGTGACATCAAGGTAGGTAACATTGAACACTGCAGTCAAAGTTCAGGAGAATATTCCAGATCTGCAGCCAGGGGAGATGGAAGCAGCGGGACCATGCCCACCAACTTTTTAACATGGGTGTAGTTTGGGGGCCAAGGGGCTGTTTTGCCACCCCAGACTGGAAGCCTTGGGCAGGCACACAGCAGTGCCTGCAGGGGCTGCGCTTCGTGGTGGGGGCCTTAGCTCCCCTTCATCATGAGGCCTGGTCCCTCTCTATCGCCCTCCCCCAGCTCCTCCTCTTCCCCCTAAAGCTCCACCCCCTGGTCAAGCCAGAAGCCAGAGCCAGGCCATGGTAAAAGCTGCCTGGGACTCTGGGTCACTGTGGGGAGCCCCAATCTCTCCACTTGCCCTTGTGGCCCCCTCACTTCTACCGAGGTTCCTGTGCTATTGTCTGCAGCTGACCTTATTCACTGTCACTATCTTAGATATGTTAGGAGAGAAGACTAGTGTCGTAAAAGGACTGAGGGAAAACATTTGTAATTATACAGCTAAAATAATCAAATGTCATGCTTCAAGATATAAACCATTCTGCAGGAGTTCAGGCTAAATCCTTTGTGGGGTTTTGCCAGGCACACATCGGAGTCCATACTAGATGTGTGTAAACTCCCCTTATGCACAAATCAGAAACTTCCACGTCAGCCGTCATGTGCAGATCCTGCAGACACCAACCTTGGGATCCCCATTCCCATTAGGCATGTGACTCCTGAGTGCACAAATGTCAGAGTCCCCAACCCAGGTATGTATGACTCCCCTGTGGTCAAACATCAGGAGTCCCCACCCCAGACACATCCTGATTCCTCATGCACATGTGACAGAATTCACAGAACTGAATCACATGTGAACCCCTTGTGCACATTAGAGGATTCATACTTCCTCTGACAAGTGTGACTCCCAGCTATAAGATTTTGTGGACATGCTCACCTGGGCACATACAAACCAGTATGTCCAGTTCCCCTCGGGCACTTGTGTGTCCCAGTCTCAGGCTGGGGGAGGTGGTTTCAATTCTTATACAAATATTTACAAGTACAAGTTAGCTGAGCTGTTACCTAGTTATTTGGGCCCCTCATGGAACTCTGATGGGAGAAGTTCTTGTTTAAACCTGGCTATATGAAGAGTTCTGGGGAAAGACTGAGCAGGTTTGAGGAAATTTCTTCTGTCCTTCAGGAAAACAGTATGAACTTCGAAGTAGTGGAACAGACATATAGGAGGAACCCTATCCTGAGATACACTCAGCACCCTCTGCATTCCCCGTTGCTGCCACTGCCCTATGGAGATGTCAGTATCAATAGTAAGTGCTTTTTCATTTTGCAGAGTCTCTGAAACCTCTTATCCCTCTGGGGTAGAGGAGAAGGTGCTATGTGAGTATTGCCCCAAGTACTCAATCATTCAGACCCTGAGCACTAGGGGTGGCTCCAGGCACCAGCACACCAAGCGCGTGCCTGGGGCAGCAAGCCACAGGGGGCGGCCTGCTGGTCGCTGTGAGAGCGGTAGGCAGGAAGCTTTCGGAGACGTGCCTGCAGAAGGTCTGCTGGTGCTGCGGTTTTGGTGACAATTCGGCGGTGGGTATGCCAAAGGCGTGGAACTGGCGGACCTCTCGCAGTCATGTCGCCAAATCCGCGTTACCAGCGGACCTCCCGCAGGTGCGCCGCTGAAAGCCGCCTGACTGCCGTGCTTGGAGTGTCAAAATACATAGAGCCGCCCCTGCTGAGCACCCAGCAATAGTCTGAACTCTCCAGTATGTTGATAGCATTCACAGGCTCGCTGCTCCCATGGTGCAAAATGGGATGGGGCCTGACCCTCTGTCCCCTTTGGGACTATTATGCACACCTGGGTTGGCAGAGGAACCAGTCCCTTCTGTCCCCAGACCTTGCTATGAATCTGCCCCTCTCCTGTGCATGGCCTTGAGACAATCTGCCACAAATATTTTTCCTCTTTGAGTACAAGGTCTGGGATGACAGAGGAAATTGGCCCAACACAAACTGTGTTTAGTGTTGTGACTACTCTGTGAACATGAACTTGACCCCAGTGTACAGGTGTAGAGTTTGCTACTTCTCTTCCTTCTGTTAAATGTACACCTCAAAGGGATTGCATCAGCTTAGCAAACGTGCTCTGACTGAACATTTCTTACCTACTTTTGTTACCAGAAATTATTAATAACAGAGATTAGACTCCCCTCCCCACACTTTTGCTCGTATTTCAGTGTGTTTGCTTTGTACATTGGCAGCATTTTCTTAGTACAGTCAGTATCCCTGTCTCCACTGGATGAGGGTGTGTATGTGCCCTACCCCTAGCTGGATCAGGAAGGGATTAAATGCCTTCACTGGGCTGAGAGTTGTCTCTTAAAGATTGCTGGAGCTGCCAGGCCTGGGCAGAGGAGCTCACTGCTCTGGCTTGTTAGAATGCTAGGAGGTGGAGCCAGCAGCTGTGCCTCTTAATTGGGAAACCATAAGAGTCAGAGGCCCAGGAGAGAGGAATCCTCTGATTTCTTCCAAAGTAGAGGCTCATCTTCACATACAGCTTCTCCTGTTGGCATAGTTAATCCACTTCCCCAAAAGGCAGTAGCTGTGTCAGCGGAAGAAGCTCTCCCACCAGCATAGCACTGTCTACGTCGGGGGTTAGGTCTGTATAACTGTCGCTTGGTGTGTGGATTTTCCGCATCCCTGAGCGATGTAGTTATACCAATATAGGTATGTGGTGTGCGCCTGGCCTGAATACATGCCTAAACCAAGCCTGGGAAGGGAGAAAGAAAGAAAAACTGAAATTAATTGCGTGTCTCCTACTGAGGAGGACTACAATAGTTCCCAGGACCTAGAAGCGCAGTATAAACTGTTTCTTTCGGATTTTGTTGGTTTGGACTGTGCAGAAAGAAACCACTCTAGATTTGGACCCTTGGGTAATGGAAGCTGTCATGGTACTTTTATTTCCTTCTGGGCAAGGCAGCAGGAAGCTGTGACAGGAATGTTTTTTTCTTTTCTTTTAGGGATCAAATGTAAGGGGATAATAACCCGAAGTCCCAGGGCAAGTTACAACCTGTACATCTGATCCATTGTTTCCCTTGTCATTTGTGTGGGTCCCTCACAAAAACAGGGGAGACTTAAATATTCTGAAAAGATGAAAACCTGATCGCAAAAATTGTCAGGGGCCTCAGGACACCAGGACAGTGCCTCAACCTGCTTTGAATTCATTTTTTGAAATTGACTAGATTTCAAATTGAAAATGTCCTTTTAAGGGTATTACTCTTTGTTTTTATGTATATCTAAAATATGCATGATTTGCAATGTGGACAAGATTAATTTTTTAATTTACTGATTGGACAGTGGTGTATTTTTACATTTAAAGAAGGAGCTTTCCTGGGATCAGGAAATGACCAGTAATGCTTGTCCTCATGTTGCCATTCTCCTATTTCATGGAGTAAGGCATAGTCCACAAACTAGTATGCTGTGTGCTTGGCAAGCAGGGGCTCAGGGAAATGCTGAACTCCTATCTGCTTTGTTTCTGTGATCCCACTACAGTGCAGCAAGAGAAGGGCTACAGCAGCCTGCAGGATGAAGCTATCAAGATCTTTAACTCCCTGCAGGAGATTGAGACAGTGTCTGATCCTATCCCCATTATCCAAGGCATTCTGCAGACCTGCCATGACCTAAAGCCCCTTCGAGATGAAGTTTATTGTCAACTAATCAAACAAACTAACCACATCCCACAGCCCAACAGTTCTGGAAACCTTCACCACTGGCAGCTGATGGCCTGCATGAGCTGCACTTTCCTTCCCAGTAGAGGGATCCTCTGCTATCTTAAGTTCCACCTCAGAAGGTAAGAGCCACTTTGCAGATACTTGCCACTTCTTTCACTAATTCCATCATCTTCAACTTGGGACCTAGAAACCTAGCTAGCCTCTCTTTCCTTCATGGCCAGCTCCTGCTATCTCCTGTATTCTAGTGTTCATCTGCTTCTCCTGCTCCACTGGTTCCTATGGCATTGCAACCTTTATCCTGCTACCTGCTGTTTTACAGCATTCAGCCTCCTTGCCCCCTGCTTGCCTTGTCACAATAGAAAATAGTATAATTAAGTTATGACTCTGTTCTGCTTTAACTTTCTGTTTTCGTTCATTAAAGTCATTGGAGCCAGGGGACTGGGTCTCCCACCCAGGTGGGTGCCCTTGTCATGCTGTCTGGAGTGGCTCATGCCAGCCAGTAACAAATGTAAACTCCTGAATCACTGCAGCACTCTTACTTCGAAGTCACAGACAGTCCCCTTAGACTCTCCAGCCTAACTTGCCATCCAGACAAACTAGATTTATTGGTAAATGGTCACTTACAGCAAAAATCACAACAATTATTTCAAATTTGGTGACAATATGTACCGCCAGACCAGTGGTACCGCCATGGGCACCTGCATGGCCCCACAATATGCCATCATTTTTATGGCTGACCTGGAACAGCGCTTCCTCAGCTCTCGTCCACTCATGCCTCTTCTCTACCTACGCTACATTGATGACATCTTCATCATTTGGACCCATGGGAAGGAGACTCTCTGGAAGAATTCCATCACAATTTCAACAGCTTCCACCCCACCATCAACCTCAGCCTGGGCCAATCTACAAGGGAAGTCCACTTCCTAGACACCACGGTGCAAATAAGTGATGGACATGTTAACACCACCCTATACCGAAAACCCACCGACCGCTATGCCTACCTTCATGCCTCCAGCTTCCATCGCAGACACACCACATGATCCATTGTCTACAGCCAGGCGCTGAGGTACAACCGCATTTGCTCCAACCTCTCAGACAGAGACCAACTACAAGATCTTCACCAAGCATTCTCAAAACTACAATACCCACACGAGAAAATAAGGAAACAAATCAACAGAGCCAGATGTGTACCCAGAAAGCTCCTGCTGCAAGACAAGCCCAAGAAAGAAACCAACAGAACTCCACTGGCCATCATCTGCAGTCCTCAGCTTAAACCTCTCCAATGCATCATCAGTGATCTACAACCCGTCCTGAACAATGATCCCTCGCTTTCACAGACCTTGGGCAGATTTGAGGAAATTTCTTCTGTCCTTCAGGAAATCAGCATGAACTTCGAAGGCCAGTCCTCACTCACAGACAACCCGCCAACCTTAAGCATATTCTCACCAGCAACCACACACCGCTCCATAGCAACTCTAACTCAGGAACCGATCCATGCAACAAACCTCGATGCCAACTCTGTCCACATATCTGCACCAGCAACACCATCACAGGACCTAACCGGATCAGCTACAGCATCACTGGTTTATTCACCTGCATGTCCACCAATGTTATATATGTCATCATGTGCCAACAGTGCCCCTCTGCTATGTACATTGGCCAAACTGGACAGTCCCTATGTAAAAGGATAAGTGAACACAAGTCAGATATTAGGAATGGCAACATACATAAACCTGTAGGACTTTCCTGGCCACACAACAGCAGATTTTAAGGTAGCCATCCTACAGCAAAAAAACTTCAGGACCAGACTTCAAAGAGAAACTGCTGAGCTTCAGTTCATTTTCAAATTTGACACCATCAGCTCAGGATTAAACAAAGACTGTGAATGACTAGCCAACTACAAAAGCAGTTTCTCCTCCCTTGGTGTTCACACCTCAACTGCTAGAAGAGGGCCCCATCCTCCCTGATTGAAATAACCTTGTTATCTCCAGACTGATTCTGGCCTGCATATTTATACCTGCCTCTGGAAATTTCCATTACATGCATCTGACAAAGTGGGTATTCACCCATGAAAGGTGCCACAGGACTCTTTGTTGCTTTTTACCGTATTTTAGTTGCTTCCAGTCCCAAGAGATCAGTCACTTTCCCAGATCAATTGGTACCCAAGATCTTACATGAAGACAATGCCTGTAGCCAATCCCATAATACACTACCTAAAGCAGGGGTCCCCAACACGGTGTCTAAATTCGCCCACGTCCGGGCCGGCGCTCAAGCATCCGATGAAATGCTGCCGAATGGCAGCATTTTGGCGGCAACGCCTCTCGATGACACTGCTTGCCGCCGGCAAGTGACGTCATCAAAAGGCGTCGCCGCCAAAATGCTGCAGAAATTCGGTGGCATTTCGGCGGATGCTCGACCACTGCCATGGTCCTTCGGCTGGTCCCCACCAGACGAAAAGGTTGGGGACCACTGACCTAAAGGTTTATTAACTAGGGAAAATAAATGAGTTACTTACAGGTTAAAGCAAGCAAACATATACACTCAACTGAGTTATCATCTAAATCCTAAAGGTAACATATTTATAGAGATCTGTCAGTTCAAAGTGTCTTTCAGGGTGGATCCAGGAAATAACTCCTGGGGATCTCTGGCTTCAGTTTGGTGTCTCTAGCCCTGTGAGAGTTCAAACAGCAAAGAAATGAAAAATCTTCACATCAACTATTTTTTTCTCTCTTCTAGTATTCAGAGTGATGGGACCAGACCTTCTCCATGGATGAATGGGGCAATTAATAAAGCTTTTGTCTTATAATTGTCCACTTAAATGTTGATAGCCCTTCTGGATGGACAGGGGATGGGATGACAATTCCTGTACCTGGATTCACAAATTCAGAGCAAAGATTTTCAAAGTTATTAAGCAAAACTTACACATTTTCTTACAGCATGGAATACAGACATTACAAGTGAGGTTATTGCAGGCAGCAACTTACAAGCATTCCATAGAGTCTAAACACTAGATTCTTATAAAACTAATACCTATTTTGAGCAAACTAACATACAGTTGAACTGATCTAGTCTCCAGCTATGAGTATGTCCGTTCTTACCTAATGCCTGCAGTTGTGGCAAGAGCTGGCACCTGGCCTGCCAGCATCACAGCCCTAACCTCTGGACTATTCTCTCTCTTTCTTGCTCTCTCTCTCTGTCCCCATGACTTAAAAAAATTATATACAGCTTCAGTAGGAGAGATTGGGGGAATCCTACATAAGAATATCCACTAGCTGACGAGTTAGAGCACTCTTCTGAAAGATAAGGGAGACCCCTGTTCAAATCCTTTCTCCCCCTCTTCCTGAGTGGGGAAATAGAATTTGTCTTCCCCCATCCGAGATTAAGTAAAAGTTGTAAGGGGAGTACCACATCCTACTCTTCTGGACTTTTTATGTGGAGCAAGGCAATTACCTAAGTCATTCTCACAAGAAACAATTTAGGCACCTAAGCTTCCTGACTCCAGGGGTGGGGCTCCTGACTGTCGAACACAAACAGAGGAAGGAGTCTTGCAGCAGTCTGGACTTAGATGCCTAATTCACTGAGGGGGTGGGGCTTAGGAAATGCCCCTCTCATAGGTATCTCCCATTGGCTAACTTAAGCAGCTCCCTGCCTAGCGTACTGTTTTTGTGGATCCCATTCTCAGGCACCTCTCTCTTCCCATTCATTGTATGGGGAGCATAGGTGCTTAACTCAGGTTTTGTGGATCCCGTTGTTGTTCCATGAATTTTCTAGGCGCTGAAAAGTTAGACATTGTGACACTGAGCATTGCAATGCCTAAGTCCCGTGGTGTATCCGGGCCTTTTTTCATATGGTTGTACTTGGCAACACATTTCTGTGGGATGCTGTGCTTATGGTGCTCCATGCTATGTAGAAATCTACCTGCACTTTTACATGTTCTGTTCATCATGTAACAACTTTTCTGCTTTTCTTTGATTAGAGTCAGAGACCTCTTCCCAGGCACAGAAATAGACAGGTATGCCCAGTTCATCAGTGATTCCCTGAAGAGAACCAAGACCAGGGAGTTTGTGCCCTCCCAGGAGGAAATACTAGCTCTCATCACTCGTGAAGAAATGACCACCACTGTGTACTGCCATGGCGGTGGCTCCTGTAAAATCACAATCAACTCCCACACCAGTGCAGGAGAGGTAATAGCATAGGTAGTATTAATGGGCGCAGGGACATAAAAGGATGGGTGATGGTAGTGGGTGCAGGGATATCTGAGATTATCTGCATAATAAGCTTTTTGAGGGGGAATCCTTGCTGCCACTCAGCCCTGGTTCTCAACTGCTATGGTGATGAGGGACATAAAGAACCTACAGCGAGAGAACTGTTGTTTAAGTGTTCAGAAACACTGTCTGGAAGTTCCTAACCACTGGAACAAACTGCCAAGGAAAGTGGTGGATTCTCCATCTCTTGATGGCTTCAGATCCAGACTGGATGTCTCTCTGGAAGTTGTGCTTTAGTCAAACTCAAGTTACTGGGTTCAACAGAGGTAATTGGGTGAAATTCTCAGATCTTTGATATACAGGAAGTCAGA
This sequence comes from Chelonoidis abingdonii, assembly GCF_003597395.2. Classification (NCBI taxonomy): domain Eukaryota; kingdom Metazoa; phylum Chordata; order Testudines; family Testudinidae; genus Chelonoidis; species Chelonoidis abingdonii. Next base: position 81,884,602 of record NC_133778.1, read on the forward strand.
CTAGATAATGTAATGGTTCCTTCAGGCCTTAAATCTGTGAATCTACGAAAAGAAATAATTTAACAGAATCATGTTTGCCACCTCTGAGATGAGACCTTTGGGCTCTTACTGGGTGAAGCAACCCTGACATTCTCCTGCACGTAATCAGATGGATTTGGAGCTCTAATGGGAAGAAGTGGCTTTGGGGATCCCTCTTCCTATTTTAAAGGCTGACTCCTGTGTGAGTGATAATACCCAGTGTTGTACAGTACACAAGGTGTCTGATCTCTCACCCCTGCAGGTGGTTGAGAAGCTTATCCGAGGGCTCGCCATGGTGGACAGTCGTAATATGTTTGCCCTCTTTGAACGCAATCAACATGTGGACAGGGCCATTGAGAGTCGTGTAATTGTTGCTGATATCCTTGCCAAGTTTGAGAGGTAAGAGAACATTTCAGAGGATCCTCATACTGATGACTATTGACTGAACGGATATAACATTAGCTCTGAAATTCTCTGGTTAAGTGAGTAACCCTTATGTTGCTTGATAGTATGTGTGTGTACCATGAGCTCAGGGCAAACACCCTATCAACTCCTTCAGCTATTAGACCCCCATAGGTTCTAGCCCTTGGTAGGTTACATGTAATAAATCATGCACATGTTTGTTGTAGTGATAACAAAGAATTCATTAGATTCCAAGGCCAGAAGAGAGCACTGTGATCATCTCAACTGATCTCCTCTATAGCACAGGCCAGAGACCTTCCCAAAAATAATTTCTAGAGCAGATCTTTTAGAAAAACATCCTATCTTGATTTTAAAATTGTCTGTTTGTAAACTCAAAAGATTGAGCTTCTAGTGTCTGTCAGCATAAAGCATGTTTTCTAATTCTTTAATCATTCTTGGGACTCTTCTCTGAACTCCAATTTATCAACATCCTTCTTGAATTGTGGGCACCAGAACTGGACACAGTATTCCAGCAGCAGTCTCATCAGTGCCAAATAATGAGGTAAAATAACCTCTCTGCTCCTACTCAAGATTCCCCTGTTTATGCATATAAGGATCATGTTAGCTCTTTTGGCCACAGCATCGCACTGGTAGTTCCTGTTCAACTTGATTACCCACCACAATCCCCAAATCTTTTTCAGAGCCCTTGCTTCCCAGGGTAGAGCCTCCAATCCTGTAGGTATGGCCTACCGTCTTTGTTCCTAGATGCCTACATTAACATTTAGCCCTATTAAAATACATACTATTTGGTTGTGCCCAGCTTATCAAGCAATCTAGATTGCTGTGTATCAGCGACCTGTGTGACGTTATTGATATAAACTGGAACCATATAGAACATGGTTTGCAACCACGGTTCTGTAGTGGCACCAAATCCTATGTAAAGGGGGTCATATAAGGTGTCTAAGACCAGGTTACGGGTTACTGGTTATGATTGTGCTGTCTGTATCATTTTGTAGTTGAAGTTATGAATATTGGATGTGTATTGTCTGTATTTCAAACTTGTTCCGTGTTACTGGAAAAAGTCCCAGACAGGCTGGTGTCAGCTCTGCTTAGCCTGCTTGATGGCCCATTAAGGACCATCAACTACACAATTGATCCATCGAGAAGGCAGATACGCCCTGTGACTCACTGGAGTGAGCAGAAACTGGCCCATGTGACTGCAAACTCCATTTTGCTGTAACTTTCCACAGTAGGAACAAAGGAGTGTTCTTACACCTGGAAAAGTCTATATAAGGCGAAGGCCTCATCTCCATTTTATCTTCAGTCCTGCTTCTTACCTCTGGAGGGACTTTGCTACAATCTGAAGCTCTGCACAAAGGACTGATGACCCATCCCAGCGGGGGATGTTCTCCAGAGACTGGATTTAAACCTGCAGTTTACTTCATCACTGCTACAAGCCTGAACTAAGGACTTTGCCATTACTGTATGTAATTGATTCAGTTTAACCAATTCTAGCTCTCACCTCTATCTTTTTCCTTTTATGAATAAACCTTTAGATTTTAGATTCTAAAGGATTGGCAACAGCGTGATTTGTGGGTAAGATCTGATGTGTATACCCCACGGGGGGGAGGGGAAAACCCTTACAACCCCCCTACTAAACTACATCCCCTGAGTCCTGAACCCACCGATCTGGATTCCACCTCGTGAGGGTCACCCTGTCCCCATTACCCGGCCTGCTTGCTCTAATCATGACTATGTGTAACCCATTAGATGAGCGATGTACCCTCACTGCTCCCCTACTATACTTTGACCCCACCCACCGTACACCCCGCATTGGGGACATTACAGACTGTATGTACTATATGCTAACCCATAACCAAATACCAGAGTCCCCCCGTACTCTGTATGTTGCCCCCGATGACTAATGACTGACATGCCAAACTCTGTGTATCATCCTTATTTAAATATTCTCTAATAAACATATTGACCTGGGTCTGAGGCTTGGTCCTTTGGGATCGAGAGAACCTTTTTCTTTTACTGGGGTGTTGGTTTTCATAACCATTCATCCCCAGGACGTGTGGGACTGGTGGTGATACTGGGAGACTGGAGTGTCTAAGGAAATTGCTTGTGTGACTTGCGGTTAGCCAGAGGGGTGACACGGAAGTCTGTTGTCTGGCTGGTTTGGTTTGCCTTAGAGGTGGAAAAACCCCAGCCTTGGGCTGTGACTGCCCTGTTTGAGCAATTGGTCCTGATTTGGCACTCTCAGTTGGGTCCCGCCAGAACCACATCGTCACAACCTGTCTCTTCACTATTTACCAGTCCCCCTATTTTTGTTCATCTGCAGACTTTATCAGTGATGATTTTATGTTTTCTTCCAGGTCATTGATAAAAAATGTTAAATAGCATAGGGCCAAGAACTGATCCTTGCAGCACCACACTAGAAACACACCCATTCAATTATGATTCCCCATTTACAATGACATTTTGAGACTTTATCAGTTAACTAGCATTTAATCCATTTATTATGCGCCATGTTAATCTTTTATCTTTCTAGTTTTTTAATCAAAATGTCATATGGCACCAAGTCAAATGCCTTACAAAAGTCTAAGTATATTACATCAACATTGTTACCATTATCAAAAAAAGATATCAAGTTAGTCTGTTTATCTACCCGTCCGCAGGTCCGGCCAATCACAGCTCCCACTGGCTGCGGATCGCTGTTCTGGGCCAATAGGAGCTGCTGGGAGCCACAATCAGCCGGATCTGCAGACGGGGCAGGTAAACACACCGACTTGGCCCGCCAGGGGGTTTCACTACAGAAGCGGCTACCCCTGTTTGAGAAACTCTGATCTAGACCATTCCTGACGGGTGTTTGTCTAACCTGCTCTTAAAATCTCCAATGACGGAGATTCCACAACCTCCCTAGGTAATATATTTCAGTGCTTAACCACCCTGACAGTTAGGAAGTTTTCCCTAATGTCCATCCTAAACCTTCCTTGCTGCAATTTAAGCCCATTGCTTCTTGTCCTATCCTCAGAGGTTAAGAGAAACAATTTTTCTCCTTCCTTCTTGCAACAATCTTCTGTATATTTGAAAACTGTTATCGTGTCCCCCCTCGTTCTTCTCTTTTCCAGACTAAACAAGCCCAATTTTTTCAATCTTCTCTCATAGATTATGTTTTCTGGACCTTTAATCATTTTTGTCATTCATCTCTGGACTCTTTCCAATTTCTCCACATCTTTCTTGAAATGTGGTGCCCAGAACTGGACACAATACTCCAGCTGAGGCCTAATCAGCACAGAGTAGAGTGGAAGAATTACTTCTTGTGTGTTGCGTATAACACTCCTGCTAATACATCTCAGAATGATGATTGCTTTTTTTGCAACAGCATTACACTGTTGACTCATATTTAGCTTGTGGTCTACTATGACCCTCAGACCCCTTTCCGCAGTACTCCTTCCTAGGCAGTCATTTCCCATTTTGTATGCGTGCAACTGATTGTTCCTTCCTAAGTGGATTACTTTGCATTTGTCCTTATTGAATTTCATCCTATTTACTTCAGACCATTTCTCCAGTTTGTCCAGATCATTTTGAATTTTAATTCTATCCTCCAAAGCACTTGCAACTCCTCCCAGCTTGGTATCATCTGCAAATTTTACAAGTGAACTTTGTATGCTATTATCTGAATCACTGATGAAGATATTGAACAGAACCAGACCCAGAACTGATCCCTGCAGGACCCCACTGGTTATGTCCTTCCAGCATGAATGTGAACCACTGGTAATGACTCTCTGGGAACGGTTTCCCGAACAGTTTTACACCCACCTTATAATAGCTCTATTTGTCCTTACTTCTGCTGACCAGTCCCTTTGCTTCGCTTATCAATTTTTTTACCTTTCTACAATTATGATTAATATTCATTACTGTCAGCTTGCTCTCTTCCATTTGTTATGTTACTTTTATTTTTATATAGTTGCCTTCACTTCCCCTCTAAAGCAGGCCAGTTTTTTTAACCATTATAGCCTTCTTCCTTGATTGTAGGCATCTAGTAACATGTTCTTAAACAATACCCAATTATCATTTATATTTTTCTGATTAAATTCTTCCTCCCAGCTGATTCGGCTCAGAATTGTTTTTAGCTTTGTGAAATTGGCCCTTTTAAAGCACCAGATTTGTATAAAATATCAGTGGCCTGGACTTTATTGTGTTTGTACATTATTAATGTGATCAAGTCATGATCAGTGGTACCTAAGCTACCATTTATTTTTCATTCAGTGATCAGTTCCTCGTTATCTGTCACAACAAGGCCTAGTACAGAATCCCCCATGTTGAATGCAACATTTTTTGAATTAGGAAATTGCTGTCTATGATATTCAGAAATTTCAAGGATATGCATGATGCCTCTGGCATATCTCATTCAAATTGAAGTACCTCATGATCATGCAATTTCACTACACATTATAAATAGGTTCGTAAGGAGTCGGTCGTCCTGTTCCCTAGTGTGATTTGGTGGTCTTCAGCAGACACCAACCAATACCCAATCTTATGCTTTGTCTACTAGGATGTTGATCCATAAGCATTCAAGATAATGTTCTTCTGAGTTATCAGTGACTCAGAAACAAGTAATGCCACTGATCATTACCTGTTAGGTTCACTTCTTCTGGGGCATCTGGCATTGGCCCCTATCGGTAGACAGGATACTGGGCTAGATGGACCTTTGGTCTGACCTAGTACAGCCATTGAACCTTTTCCAATTCTTGCCTTTTATTCAGCAGCGGCTCCAGGCACCAGCGCTCCAAGTGCGTGCCTGGGGCGGCAAGCCGTGGGAGGCGCCCTGCCGGTCACTGTGAGGGTGGCAGTCAGGCAGCCTTCGGCGGCTTGCTTGCGGGGGGCCTGCCGGTCCCATGGATTGTCGGCAATTCGGCGGTGGGAATGGCGAAGCTGCAGGACCTGCAGGCCTCCTGCAGGCAAGCCGCCGAAGGCTGCCTGACTGCCGTGCTTGGGGTGGCAAAAAAGCTGGAGCTGCCCCTGCCTTTACTGGGACCCTCCTGATGGTCTGAAGCCTGGAGACATGACTGTTCTATCCTTGGCTGCTTCTCGTTGCCTGCAGGATGTTGGTCTATCTCCTGCAAGTCTTTCTCAGCGGCTGCTGGCTTAGGCATTCTTGCCTCCAAGCTGCTGCTTGCTGGATTCTCTGCAGTGACTGAGGATTTTCACACCTTTTGTGCACAAGTCAGCTGCCTTGTCCAAACACTAGCTCTGCTAGTCACAGCAGCCATGTGATCTGCCAAGGTCTCAGCACCAGTACACCCTGCTGGGCTACTCTCCTTAGGCCTGCTCTAGGCCAGTTCACATCCACTTCCCCTAGTCATTCAGGGGCTGCTTTGCCTATGTCCAGCTATCTCAGGCTCTACCTATGGCCAAACTACTATACCCTCATCTGGCCTCTCCTTTACAGTCCATTCCAGTCTTCTCCCTCTGTCCCTCTTCCTACACAATCTTCTCTCTGTCAGTCTTGGTTCCTTATCTGTTTGTCACTGTCTGTTATTCCTGCTTACTCCAGATCACACCAGGCCCTCTGTTAATCTAAGGCGCTATCCCTTTGATATTGAAGCACAATTAAAGTGCGACTCTGGACCTCTACCCACTAAATCAGAAAGAGGAGGTGGATAAGGCATTTCTAGAACAAATAACAGAAATAGCCAAAACACAGGACCTGGGAATAATTGGAGACTTTAACTGTCCAGACATCTGTTGAAAAATTACATGGCAAAACATAAAATGTCCAGTAAGTTCTTAGAATATATTGGGAGCAAATTTTTGTTCCAGAAATTGGAGAAAGTAACCAGGGAGACAGCCATTTTAGACATGATTCTGACCAATAGGGAGGAATTGATAGCGAATCTGAAAGTGGAAGGCAATTTGAGTGAAAGTGACCATGAAATGAGAGATTTCATGATTATAAGGAAAGGAAGGCATGAGAGCAGCAGAATAAGGACAATGGACTTTAACAAACTCAGAAAATTGGTACGTAAGACCCCATGGGAAGAAAATCTAAGGGAATAAGGAGTTCAGGAGAACTGGCAGTTTCTCCAGGAGACAATATTAAAGTTCCAAGTCCAAACTAACCCAATGCGAAGTAAATCTGGGCAGAATAAGAAGAGGCTAATAGGGCACCATCAGGAGCTCATTAATGACCTGAAAATAAAAAAGGAATTCTACAGAAAGTGGAAACATAAATTTATTATTAAGGAGGAGTATAAAAAGTAGCAGCAGTATGTAGAGACAAAATATTTATAAAGGCTATGCACAAAGTGAATTACACCTATCAAGGGACATAAAAGGCAATGAAAAGAGGTTCTTTAAATACATTAGGACCAAGAGAAAGATGAAGGAAAATGTAGGTCCTCTACTTAGCACTGAGTAGAGTTAATAACTGATGACATCAAGAAAAGCTGAGGTGTTTAGTGCTGTTTTTGCTTCAGTCTTCATTGGAAAGGTTAATGGTGACCAGATACTTCACATAATTAATATTAACAACAAGAGTGAAAGAAATGCAAGCCAAATTAGGGAAGGAACAGGTTAAAGAGTATTTCAATAAGTTGAAGGTATTCAAGCCGTCATGGTCTGATGAAATTCATCCTAGGGTATTAAGGAACTAGCTGAAACAATCTTGGAACCGTTAATCATTATCTTTGCTCTTCTCCAACCTTCTGGGACCTCACCCATCCACCACAAATTCTCAAACATAGTACTTACCTTTAAAAAGGGAAAGGAAGAGGACTTGGGGAATTATAAACCAGGTAGCCTAATTTCAATACCTGGAAAGTTACTGGAACAAATTCTTCTTCTTTGAGAGATGTCCCTGTGGGTGCTCCACTCCAGGTGTTGTGTCCTTGCATCTTCACTCAGAGAATTTTACAGCAGTGCTCAGACAGGTCGCATATGCGCGGTGCTTGCCTCATGCACCGTTGGCAGTTGAAGTATCATTCGTGTGACCCGGACTCCTCAGTTCCTTTTCAGTAATCCCCGGCCTGAGATGGAGCTCCGCAGTCCCACTGAAAACCTGTAGTTTAACTATGTAGTGTGTCTGAATTAGTGAGTTTTAGTAGTTTTCCAGTAGTTAAGTTTTGTTTGTTAGCTTACTTCACTGTTTGGGGAAAAAAAATCTTATTTTACGCCATAGCATAGTTAACTCTAGTCTGTGATAATGCCAGGTTTACCAGGCTGTAAGCGATGCACTATGTGCAGAGAAGTGATGCTAGTGTCAGATGGACACACTCAATGTGTTCGCTGTCTGGGTGAATCCCATGTTCCCCAGAAATGTGCCCATTGCAGCAAACTGAAGACTAGGGCATGAAGGGACAGGGACCTGAGGCTTAAACTCATGTTAATGGAGAAGTCCTTGAGACCAGCCTCAGGCCCAGAACAAGAACCTCCTTCCTGGCACAAGTCACTGGTTCCCCCACCATCAAGGTCCCCAAAATCCAAAGGACCAGCAGAAAAATGGCCGCCTCCTTCATCCCAAAGAGAACAGACCAGCAAAAAACAGTCACAGATGAGATTGCCCTTCTCGGTGCTGACAGCTCCGCGGCTCAGCACCTATGATGCTCCAGGCACCTCTGACACCATCCACAAGGTGGCCACCACTAGCACGCACCACTCAAGTGCTGAGGCTAACGGCTCTAAGTTGCCTGCCTCCACCATGGCACCATTGGTACTTCCTAAGGAGACAGCAGCGAAAGCCATTCCTGCAGACCAAGGCCGCCAGCACCACGGTGCCAACACTAGCACCACTAACGCCATGTCATCTGTCATGCGAGCCTCAGGCTGCGGTTGCTTCAGCTGTGATTAGCCACAGTCTATTCCCTGCCCAGGGATCATCTGGCTATCGTCATCACTATCCTGCCGAAGGTACGTAGCTCTCTGCAGTGATGGACCAACCCAAGGGTGGTGCTGAAAGGAATGCTGTTCCAGAACCCGTGACCCATGTGTCTCACTGTTATCAGTTGCTTCCAACCTTAGTTGGGGAGTACATCTCAGTACACTGCAAACCCAAGGGACATGGTCTCCGGAGGAGATGGCATTCCATATAAATTTCAAGGAGCTCAGGACCATCTGCCTAGCCTGCAGGGTCTTCCTGCCACAATTGTCCAATCAATAGTGCAGGTGTTGATGGACAACATGGCCATGATGTTCTATGTCAACAGGCAGGAGGGTGCTCACTCATCGTCGTCCCTCCTGTCAGGAAGCACTTCGCCAGTAGGACTTTCGCATCCAGCATGCAATTCACCTGGAGGCTTTGCATCTCCCAGGCATCTAGAACATGCTGGCTGATTGTCTCAGAAGGTCCTTTTTCTCTTACTACAGGTGGTCACTCCACCCAGAGGTTGCCCAGATCGTCTTCCAGAAGTGAGGGGCTCGCGGAATCAACCTGTTTGCCATCAGACAGAATAGGAAGTGTCATAAGTTCTGCTGTCTCCAGGGCCTCGACAGGGGCGCCCTCTCTGATGTCTTTCTCCTATCGTGGGCGGGAGACTTGATGTACGTGTTCCCGGTGATTCCTCTGATCAGCAGGGTCCTGTCAAAAATCAAGAGACAAAGCACAAGTCATTATGATCATCCCAGTGTGGCCTTGCAAGCACTGGTTCGACACGCTTATGGACCTGACCATGGCTGCACAGTGGCCACTGCTGAGCCGCCCGGACCTGCTTTCACAGGACAATGGTCAGCTTCTGCACCCGAACCTTCTCTCTCTCCACCTCTCAGCTTGGCTGCTGTGTGGCTGAACTCAGAGGAACAGGCCTGCTCTAGCCAGGTGTAGCAGATAGCACACAATCATATTATAAGGATGAACAGGGGGGTTTAAGGTGTTCCCATGAGGTACAGAACGTCACAGACTCCCAGAGGGAGGTGTTTCTGCATGATAGCTTTTTCTTTTATCTATAAGAAGTGGATAACAGGATTACTGGGACGGATTAACTTTTGTGTGTAACGTGGGTGGATAATATTGGTCAAGCTCGCTGATCCTGAAAAATGATACTGTACATAAGTACTAAGCATTACTGTGATCCATGCTAATCAGGTATTTGCAGTTATAAATAGCTATTTAGACACCTACCTGACCATTTGCACAAGAGGTGCCTGTGGTAATTGCACCCAAAGGCAGCATGTGCAAGTGCACTTCCCCTTAAACTATTATGTGATGGAATGGTTGTTGGCTTCAACCTAGTATAGGTCAGTAGCAATTTAGGGTTCTCAGTCCAGTGTATGGTGGACGAATGTCCACATCACAACCAGAACTAATAATTGTTCCCTTGTTATCCATCTCAGAAGAGAGGTTAAAGACTTGAGTGGACACTTACGCTTCATGGTGGCCCCTCCAGGACAGGAGTAAGGCATAGAGGCAGAGGGTGATGTGGAGGAAGCTGACATAACTATTGTCTGTTCTATATCTGTTTTGCAGACACAAACAGGACTTTGGTCACCAGGGCTATCAAACAATCACCTTTCACTAGCACAGAATTATCTTAAGGAAATAAAAATCTTAAAAATTAGGAATATTCTGTGACATGGCATGGATCCACCTTGCTTCTTTACCTGGAATCGTCATTCTAAGTACACGGTTAAGTTCTAGTGCACTTCATATCCTCACAGGTTTCTGAGTCAATATCCCACATAAGGAGGCAGCTACAGGAAGGTCCATTACACTCATGGACTTTCCTGGCATATCAAGAAGTTGTTTGTTCTCTCCTGGCCATAGCCTTGCATTATACAGTGGGATTGAGGATGATTCATTATCAGGATGCTCACCAGTTTTTTTTCCTTCTCTCATCTGCTTTACAGACTGGCTGGATCCGAGGAAGAGGAGGAGGAAGGACAGTGGCAGCTGTATTTTAAACTCTACTGCTTCTTGGATATTGAGAATGTTGCCAGAGAGGGAGTGGAATTTGCCTTCATGTTTGAGCAGGTAAGATGTGTAAGGGGGAGATTTCTAAGGATGCATGGGCAGACAGCTATAAGGAGAGGGGAGTTTACATTCATGTCAAGTGTGGGCAAGGCTGGGGAGAGGAGAGTTCATGCCTTTTTGGCAAGCAACTGGGTCACATTGTTGGGAGAAGAGGAAGTTTCCTTTCATGATTGTGTAGCTAGGGATAGAACAGGGGTCGGCAACCTTTTGGAAGTGGTGTGCCGAGTTTTCATTTATTCACTCTAATTTAAGGTTCCGCGTGCCAGTGATACATTTTAACGTTTTTAGAAGGTCTCTTTCTATAAGTGTATAATACATAACTAAACTATTGTTGTATGTAAAGTAAATCAGGTTTTTTAAATGTTTAAGAAGCTTCATTTAAAATTAAATTAAAATGCAGAGCCCCCTGGACTGGTGATCAGGACCTGGGCAGTGTGAGTGCCACTGAAAATCAGCACGCGTGCTGCCTTCGGCACCCGTGCCATAGGTTGCCTACCCCTGGGATAGAAGGTGGAAGGGAGCCTGCTGACTTAGTGCATTGGCTGGGATGCACTATATAGAGGTACAGAACTGCTTTTCCGGAACAGAGTAGAAGTACTAGGAAGTAAAGAGGAGAAAAGAGGTAGGAAGAAAAGAAAGGAGAAAGATGCCAGCAATTCCTGCCCTCAGTCAGATTCTTGTCTTGTAAGTCAAACCTCTCGCTAGCAAAATAATGAAATAAATTTGATAAAGTGAACAGAACTGCAAGCCAAAAGCACAACTAGGGATTGCAAAAATTAAATGTGGCTGGATAAATGTGATTGCATTTTTTATAAAAATGTAATAAAAAAGTGACTAGACCAAGGCATACACTACTAGATCATGGGCTGGATTTTGTTATGTGTGGATATGGAGCCAGCCAGAGGATGATCTCCACAGCGTAGGGGATCACACCAACTGATGCTCCAAGGGCCGTATATACCATGACCTTATTATCACTGATAAAATGCACAGCAGTTTGTATAAACCAGGGGTCTCAAACTCAGTTTACCTTAGGGCCAGTGCCAGTCCTCAAATACTCCCAGCGGGGCAATAATGTCACTCATGCCTCCCAGAACCTGCCTCCTAAACTCTGCCCCCCCACTTGCTTAAGGCTCTGGGAGGGAGTTGGGGAGGGGGAAGTCTGGGGTAGTGGATTGGGGTGCAGGGTGCAGGCTCTGGGAGGGCGTTTAGGTGCAGAAGGTTTAGAGGTTGGGCTCTGGGAGGGAGTTTGGGTTGCAGGCTCTGGGATGGTGTTTGGGTGCTGGGGGCAGGCTCTGGGCTGGGGCAGGGGGTGGGGATACAGGAGGAAGAGGTAGGGTTGCAGGTTCTGGGAGGGAGTTTGCGGGTGGGTGGGGGTGCATGGGAAGGGGGTGCAGACTCTGGGATGGAGTTTGGGGGTGGGAGTGCAGGCTCTGGGAGGGTGCCGCACTTACCTGGGGCTCCAAGGCAGGGTGGGCTGGGGGGCCGCCATGCACTGCTGCTCCCAGGCACTGCCTCTGCATCTTCCCATTGGCCGCAGGGGCACTTGGGGTGGGGGCAGTGCACGGAGGCACAGCCCTGCCCCGGGGCTGCAGGGAGTGGCTGGCAGCCACATGGAGTGAGCACACAGGAAGCCACTCAGCTCTGCTGCGCTGCTGGTGGTGGGCAGGGCCTCAAGCCATTTTAAATAGCCCAGGGGAGGGAGCACCCAAGGGCGACAGGCGGAGGCAAGGCAGAGACCAGGCCCCAAAATTGCTGGGGCCCCGTGGGCCACATTGGGGAGGTTCTCGGGCCGCAGATGGCCCGCGGGCTGGGACTTTGAGACCCGTGGTATAAACCTTACTAAAACAAATCACTTCACCTCCTAGGGAGTGGATGACAGAAAGAAAACACATGACAGATACTAGTCATATATAATGCACTTTAGGAAAGTGGTCAGATACTATGGTGATGAGGATAGTACACGAACTGGAATAGAATAAGGTAGTGTGAATTGCTATAATGGCTCCCAAGTCACCTCTCCCTGCCACCAGCACATGGAAAATGAAGTATAGTTTGGATGGCCCTATACCCTGCTGATACTCAGCTGCCACAATGGGCTGTTGAAAGCTGGTGCAGAGTAGGGCATTTTTTAGGCTGCTCTAAGTTACACCAGGGACCTGCCCAGTGTGAAATAGCCCCATTGATTCAGGGTACAAAGACAGCCTTTATATGTACACTCTTATCTCAAGCTGTGTTGTGCAGTAGACAGTGGTACAGTGTCGTGCAGCTGTAGATTTCAGAAACCAATTGATAGTGTCTCCGAGAATCTTAATTTGAAAAAATAATAACAAATGGCTTAGATAAAACATTATCCTGTAGATTTAAAAACTGGCTGATTGACCCAAAATGATGGAATGGGGTGGAGCACTTGTGCATCACCCAGACAGCAGCTCCCAGAGACTGACATCTTTGAATGAAGACAATGGAGCTTTATAGATTCATAGACTCTAGGACTGGAAGGGACCTCGAGAGGTCATCGAGTCCAATCCCCTGCCCTCATGGCAGGACCAAGTACTGTCTAGACCATCTCACATAGACATTTATCTAACCTACTCTTAAATATCTCCAGAGATGGAAATTCCACAACCTCCCTAGGCAATTTATTCCAGTGTCCAACCACCCTGACAGTTAGGAA
>NC_133778.1:81898216-81918166 GCF_003597395.2 Chelonoidis abingdonii
TTTTGAATTTTGACCCTGTCCTCCAAAGCAGTTGCAATCCCTCCCAGTTTAGTATCGTCCGCAAACTTAATAAGCGTACTTTCTATGCCAACATCTAAGTCGTTGATGAAGATATTGTACAGAGCCGGTCCCAAAACAGACCCCTGCAGAACCCCCCTTGTTATACCTTTCCGGCAGGATTGGGAGCCATTAATAACTACTCTCTGAGTACGGTTATCCAGCCAGTTATGCACCCACCTTAACTAGATAGTTGGCCAAGCTTGCCAGGCCATACTCTCAACTTTATGGCATTTCTGTCTGTATGTAATGTGATAATTTTTGAGTGCCACATTTTAAAATGAGCCATAGATTCTTCTTCGAGTGACAGTCCCTATATGTATTCCTGCACCCTGAGCTATCCCTGTTCCCGCACACACACCCCTAGCTACTGCCTCCCTGCACCCTAAGCTAACCCCTGGCTGCACACAGCCCATAGCTACCCCCTGCCTGTACCATCCTGCCTGCACACAGCCCCTAGCTACCCCTGCCTTTACCTTGAACTACTTCCGCTGCGCGCACACAGCCCCTAAGGGATTCTCAAACTGGTGGTCAAGCCCCATCTGGGGGGTCACAAGTTACTCCTCAAACCCACTTTGCATCCAGCATTTATAAAGGTGTTAAATATATTAAAAAGTGTTTTTAATTTGTAAGGAGAGTTGCACTCAGAGGCTTGCTCTGTGTAAGGGGTCACCAGTTCACTGCCCTAGATACTTGCTGCCTGCAAACTGAGCTACCTCACTGCCCTCACACAGCCCTAGCTACCCCCTCCCTGCACCCTGAACTACCTCTCTACCTCTACACAGCCCTGAGCCCCTCTTCCTGCACCCCATGCTACACCCTGGCTACCCCCGCCTGCCTCCTGAGCTTAGAATTGTCATTCTAAGAACACGATTAAGTTCTAGTGCATTTCATATCCTCACAGGTTTCTGAGTCAATATCCCACATAAGGTGGCAGCTATAGGCAGCCTCCACACACTTCCTAGCTACCCTTTGCATGGACCCTGAGCTACCCCCTCACTACACACAGCCCCTAGCTATCCTCCTCCCTGCACCCTGAGCTACCCTCCTGCCCATACACAGCCCCTAACTACCACCTGACTGCACCCTGAGCTGCACCCCTCACTGCATACAGCGCCTGGGTGTCTCTTCCCTGTACCCTGAGCTACTCCCCTATCCCCTCACAGCCCCAAGTCCCCCACCCCAGGCACCCTGCACTGCACCCCTGGCTACCCCCGCCTGCCTCCTGCACTGCAGCAGGGTGCTGTTGACTTGGATATACCCTTGGAGGCGGTCCAGGACCAACATCACCAGCTATGGGATATTCTCCTGCCCAGGGGACCATCTCACATCACACTGGCCATTAATGATGCTATCCTCCAGCCTGCATGGACAGTTTGGCACGTGCCAGCCTCGTGTCCCCCACCCCTCCCCACCCAAGAGGGCAAAATTACAGTACTTTGCCCCATCCAAGGGAGCTAACCTTCTTGCCCCTTTCCCCACCCACTTTGCTGGTGGTGCATGCAGCGACCAAACAGGCAAAGTAGCATTCATGTGCCTCTACTACCCCCACCCCCAATAAAGTGGTGAAACGCCTCAACCTCCTGGGCCGTATGGTAAACTTCTCTGCATCCCCCAGCACTGCATATCCAATTACCAGGCTCTGTTAGCGAAGTCTGATGTCAATAACTATGCCAAGCTAGCAGAGTTCCTGGAGGACTTGCTGCAGGACAAACAGCAACTCTTCCAAGGCCTTGTAGAAGAAGGTTGCTTGACTGCTGAGGTGAGCCTCAAAGCTGCAATAGATGCAGAAGATACATCCTTCCACTCCCTAGCCACGGGTGTCTTCATGCAATGGAAGTCCTGGCTGCAGTCCTCTGGCTTCCTGAGGGAAGTCCAGACTACCATGCAAGACCTCCTCTTTGATGAGGACAAGCAATTTTTGTCAAAGACTGATGAGTCCCTCCATTCCCTGAAAGACTCAAGAGCTACACTTCAGTATCTTGGACTCAACACCCCAGCACCCCATTGGAAACAGCAGCAACCATCCTTCCGAGCACGCTCCTATGCATCATACCAGGCTGCCTATCCCCAGGATCAGGAACCCAGGTGACAGCACCCTCATTCATAGCACCATGACCATCAGCCATCACCATCTTCTCTGTCTTACCACAGCATCACCCAGAGCCCAGTTGTGATGTATGTGTCAAGAGCTGTGAGTGCCCTGTCACCACCCCGGCTCCCCCAATCACCTTTGGGGGTTATCTTGTCCTGTTTGCCCACAACTGAGGCAAGATCACAGTAGACCTTTGAGTACTAGAGAGAGTATGACATGGTTACTCTATCCAATTCCTTGCCTTCCCTTCGCAGCGGGGCTCCCCCCCAACCCGATGCCTACCTGAAGTCCCTCTCCTCGCAACCTCCTACAACATGAGGCGAACACCTCCCTCTCAAAGGACACAATCGAACCAATGTCCAACCTCACTGTCAGCAAGGGCTTCCACTCCCTGTACTTTCTCATTCCAAAAAAGGCAGGAAGACTCCTCCTTATACTTGATCTCCACCTACTCAACCCTGAATTGGGAGCACCAAGTTCCATGTGGTGATGCTTACATTGATCATCACCTCCCTCCCCCAGGGAGCATGGTTTGCAGCTCTTGACATGAAGGACATGTATTTTCACATCGACATCCATCTGGCTCACTGCAAGTTTCTTTGCTTTCTTGTGGGCAACAACCACTGCCAGTTCAGAGTTCTCCCCTCCATCATCACGACGCTCTCCAAGGTTCTTGATGAAAGTTTTGTGATCATGGCAGCTCAGCTGAGACAACTGAGGTAGTCTGTGTTCCTGTGCCTAGACTTTTGGTTGTGCCATCCCTCATCAAGGCTACATCGGCTGTCTGCACGCTGTCCTCGCCACTCTCAGCATCTGTATCAATCAGGAGAAATCTGTAAAAGCAGCAAAGAGTCCTGTGATACCTTATAGACTAACAGCCGTATTGGAGCATGAGCTTTCGTGGGTGAATACCCACTTCATCGGATGCATGCAATGGAAATTTCCAGGGGCTTGTCCTGACACAGACAGTCCATTTCATTGGTACCTTCCTGGATTCTGTGGCAGCTTGGGCCTTTCTCTGCAACCCATGCACCCCCATTATACTCTGCTTCCTCAGTCACATGGCAGCTTGCACCCATGTGATGCCACATGCTCACCTACACGTGCTATCTACAACTGTGGCTCCTATCGGTCTGCAGACCCTACGTCGACCACCTGAATGCCAAATTGATGTCCCGCGACCGGTCTGGGCCTCCCTCGGGTGGTGGACCGATCCTTCCAAAGTACTGACAAGCACCCCCCTTCATGTCCCCCATCCCAACGATCATCCTCACCAGAGATGTCTGCTTAGCTGGTTGGGGTTGTCCATCTGGACGGACATACTGCCCAAGGCGTTTGTACTCAGCGTGAGACCTACATGTACATCAATGTCCTGGAGCTGCAGGCAGCCCCCTAGCTGCCATGCTCAAATCCTCTGCAACAATACAATGCAGTGGCCTACGTAAACAGGCAAGGGGGCACCATGTCTTGGTCTCTCTGCGAGGAGTCCATCCTCCTCTGGAACCGGTGTATATTGGCACACTCCTATGCAGTGGACCTCCTGGGTATACAGAACACTCTGGTAGAAGCGCTCAGCCGGACCTGGTACCTTAAACACAAATGGAAGCTACATGACCCTACGCTCCATCCCATCTGCCATGCTTGGGTACCCCTCACTGGGACCTTTTTCACCACTCGTAAAAACTGCAAGTTTCTGATATACTGCTCTTTTGGGGGTAGGGGGTCATGATTCCCAGGGCAGTGCTATCCCCCTTCCATGGCAGAATGGTCCCCATTGCACCTTTCCCAAGTCCTGTGCATTATCCACTACGACTGAGCCACAGTCCTACAAATAGCCTTGTTCTGGCCATGTCAGTTTTGGTGTCCAGACCTACTCAGACTCTTTACCTGCCCAACGAGCCACCTCTCTGTGCTGCTGGACTTTTTAATATATATGGAGATATCCAGTCTCCTAGAACTGGAAGGGACCCTGAAAGGTCATTGAGTCCAGCCCCCGCCTTCACTAGCAGGACCAGGTACTGATTTTGCCCCAAATCTCTAAGTGGCCTCCTTGAGGATTGAACTCACAACCCTGGGTTTAGCAGCCCAATGCTCAAACCACTGGCTATCCCTGCCCCCTCAAGAACTGAGGCAGAGTCTGTCATCTCAGCCCAGGTCTGCTTCGCCTCACGCCTTGGTTTTTGGAAGGAGCTCGCACATAAACAACATCTGTTCAGCACTGTGCGGCACGTACTTACGCACAACAGACAAGCTTCCACATGAGTGTGCTATGCAGCAAAATGGAAATGCTTCACCGCCTGGGCACAATGTTATCAATTCCCCCTTGGTGCTGTCCCTGTCCCCATCGTCCTGGACTACCTCCTAGAATTTAAGACCTCACCCTCACCTTGGTCCAGGTCCATTTGGCGTTGCTTACTGCTTTCCTCTCACCAGTGGATGGCTACTCGGTGTTTACCCACTCTAACACCACCCACTTTCTGAAGGGGCTGAAGAGCATCTTCCCACCTATCCTTAACCCTACACCCCCATGGGACCTCAATCTTGTACTCTCCGCCCTTATGAAACCCCCCCACCTTCAAGCCCCTGGCCACATGCTTCCTCTCCAACCTATCCATGAAGGTCATCTTTCTCATGGCCATTGCTTCTGCTAGGCAGGTCAGTGAATTGGAGACCATGATGGCTGACCCCCCCCCCCCCCCCNCCCCCCCCCCCCCCCCCCCGTATACTTTTGCCACCCATTATGCTATTGCCCAGACAGTGACAGAAAATGCCGCTCTGGACTGTGCCATCCTGCAGATAGTGATACCTCTAGCCTCCTCGCACCCACCTCCAATGTGATCACTGCTTGATATTCACCCACAGCTTGATATTCACCCATATAGGTACCGTCGCTCAAAGAAGAAGAGGAAGCTCCTTACCTGTAACTGGAGGTTCTTCGAAATGCGTGGTCCCTATTTGTATTCCAATATCTGCCCACTGTCTCCTCTGCTGTGGACCAGCGGTAAGAGGGCAGCACTTCACACAGCCTCTTATAACCTTACTTGGAGCACAAGACAACACACAACACACACACCAGTCAACAGACACTGCTACTGAAATCTTCCAGCTCTCGTTCATGATGCGCATGCACATAAATACATTGGGAATACAAATAGGGACCACACATCTTAAAGAACATTCAGCTACGGATAAGTAACCTCCTCTTTTTGTTTTTCTCTAGAAATATGTTGTCCATTACCACAAAATATTAACATCAAGTAATTTTTATGTAGTTTGATGCATGCGTGCATGCACACTATTTGGAGTAGGTGGCTTGATGTGTGTAGAAGGGAAGTTTGTGAGGGTCAGGTAGGTATGTTTGCAGTGCTTGGTATGGTGGTGGTAACAGATGTGTGCCTATGGTAGAGGAACAGAGGCTATGTTTTGTTGAGTGGCTTAACTTTCATATCTTCGCTTTCTGTGTGTTAGTGTTGGTTGTATTATGTATGTAGCATTCCCACCTGCCTCACAGCAGTTTTTTGGGATATTCTTTATGGTGTGTTTGAAGACTTCCCATCCTTCTTCCCACTGGCAGATTTTAATATTTCTGTGTTTAGTCACTGTATTTCTGAATTCACCAAAACTTGCTTTTAAGAAATCTCTTGCTCTTCCATTGCTTCATTCTGTGACCCAGTTATTTGCAATGCCAAGTACAAGTAGCTGGTAGTCACTGGTTCTGAGCTTCCCTGTTTCTCTTTCATTTAACAGGATTTCCCCACAAAATAAACAGGAGAGGGCTGAAAGAGCAAAGGAGGCATAATATTTTCTAATTTCATTTCTTTTAATTTGTCCTCCTTACAGCAACTGCTAGTCAGATATCCTGACTCTATGCACTTCTGTGCTGGGATTGGCTAGGTGCTGGGGCAGCTATCACAAGGTTGAGCACCATAAATAGACAGATAAGGTATAAATTATGGAGGTTTTGTTTTTGTTTAACATTTACAGGCTCATGAAAGTCTTATTGATGGGCACTTTCCTGCCCCAGAGGAGACACTGCAGCACCTGTCAGCCCTAAGGTTGCAATACCTTCATGGAGACTATTCCAAAATCACCTGGACCCTTGATGGCATTTACCCAGTGAACAGGCTAAAATCCAAAATCCTGCAATCAACAAAGAGTAGCGGCATGACCAGTCATGCTCTGGAGAGGAGACGGACCAGCTTTCTGGAAGGAACGTTGAAACGTGGCTTCAAGACCGGCTCAGTAAAAAAGCAGAAGGTGGAAGAAGAGCAGATGATGGAAATGTGGGTAAAGGAGGAGCTTTCAGCTGCTCGGGCCAGCATAATGCAGAAATGGAACAAGTTACAGGGACTATCTCAGCACCAGGCTATGGTGAAATACATGTCCATTGTAAAGGAATGGCCAGGCTATGGCTCAACTCTCTTTGATGTTGAGGTGAGAGGTGTATAAATTCAGATACCAACTACTGTCCAAGCAGGCATTATTCTTGGGGATGGAAAAGGTTGCGTTTTACACTGGACAGCATAGAGAAACTCTTGTTAACATGCTCCATTCTGCCTGACTGCACTGGGTATGATTCCGCCATCAGAGCATGGATGCCTACAACACCACATACCTAGTCAGGCAAAGTGGAGAGTAAACACTCCAGTTAGTCTAGATGCATGTTCTGCTGGGTGGGAAGGGAGACATGGACACTCCCACTTTGAAAGAGAGAGCGAAAACTTGGGACCTTCCCTGTTCCGTGAAGATGGTGATGTGAGAAAGGGAGGGAGATGATTTTCCATCACCTGTTGTGAAAAAAGTCCCAGTCCTTTTTAGTGGGAAAGGCACTCCAAAGAAGGCCTTTAACTAAATACAGGCACATTACATTACTCAGCATAATGTTTACCTCAGTGAAATAACTGCTTATGAATATTTACACATTTGTTTTAAGCTGCTCTGGAATTTTCGTTTTGCCACAGACTTTAGGACAGCAGTGCCACAGAAACCGGGGAATCTTGAGCAGCATTTCAGTGCAGTGTCACATACATGTGAAGCCCTGAACATTGGGGTAGGAGCTTTGGCTGTGAGGCTCTTGCAGCTGGCCCACTCCAAGCTTCTCCAAGCAGGAATTGCTGCTGGTTAAGATTTCTAACTGTGAAAATAAATTATTCCCTGTTTCTCACAGCAGAAGGCACTTAATGAGATAGGTGAGAGCACTGGATGTGAGGACCTCATGGTTCACTCCTAAACCTTCCCAACAGGAGGTACTGTGGGACTCTCCTGCAGAAGTCCCATTTCTCCTATGGAGGAGGAGTACTGTGGTGTCCAGAGGGAGCAAGAGCTCTCAGGCCCTGCACTATGTTTGATTTAAATAAAAATGCATTTTAACACTTTCTTAAACAAGTAAGATATCTACCTTGGAGGGTTACAGAATTAGAAGGAAAGAAGAGTGAGTACAGAGGGACTGCTCAGACATATTCTGCACTGTTCATTCCAAACCCCTCTGCTCGACTGTTTGACTCAGGATATGTCTACGGTTTGAGCTGGGGGTGCAATTCCCAGCTCAAGGAGACATACCCACACTAGCTTTGAGCTAGTGTGCTAAAAATAGCAGTGCTGCTGTGGAGGCGTGAGGGCCTAGCTGCCCTTTGTACATGCCTACCATCCTGGATGGGTACGTACACGGGGTGGCTATCCCCTCCCACTGCCAGGCCTACACTGCTGTTTTTAGCTTGCCAACTCAATCAGAGCTAGTGTGAGAGTGTCTCCAGAAACTGGGAATTCCACCCACAGCTCAGAGTGTAGAGATGCCCTCAGACCTGCAATATAGGAGTATCCCCAGGTTTTCTTTCCCATTTGGAGCACTGCTGTTAATCCTGTTTTTTTAATTCTCTACAGTGTAAGGAGGGTGGATTTCCAAATGATCTCTGGCTTGGAGTCAGTACAGAGAATGTGTCTGTATACAAACGGGGAGATCCTAAATCGCTGGAAACTTTCCAGTATGAGCAGATTGTTTTCTTTGGAGCTCCGCAACCCAATACCTTCAAAATTACAGTGGATGAGCGAGAGATGTTCTTTGAAACCTCTCAGGTATGTGTAACAGGATGTTCCTGCTGTGCATACAGTGTAACTATCCGAGTTCCATTATTACTGTGATTTACTAGAACCAAACACAGATTTGAACTTTGCAAGTGAGAACTGTCTTATTAAAAAACTCTTCCTGTAGAAACTGGGCAGGAGAGGAGGAGGGCTTGATTTCCTTTCAACCATGTCACTGCCTAACATTTTCTGAAGGAAAAAAAAAACATATTGAACTTCATTTAACATGCAAAACACTTTGTTAGTGTGGAGTTTATGGTTTGGGGTGTTCCTTGGTCACCTGTGCTCCTCATGCCCTTCCAGAATGTGAAAAGCCAATTAGAACAACTCACATGGAAAAATAATGCAGAGTTATGGTGACTGTACATCACCTCTACAAGACTATTAGTGCAGTAGTAACCAATAGAACATGAACTGTAGAAATGCAGCAGTAAGGTGACACTTCCCTTCCAACAGAATCATCTGACCTTTATTCTGCTCCCTTGACTCCCTGCCCTGAGTGGTGCCTCAGGGAAATCAGTGTGTCGGATTTCTGTGAGCCATTTGTAGCACAAGGTGGAGCGTGAAGACGGATACATTTTGGGAAAACTGAAGAGAAGTTTAATGTTTTTTAAATCCTTGTATTTCTGCTTTCCAGAATCTTTCAGGCAAATCAAAGTACTGTATTCCTCCTTTTAACTTTTATTTTGAATGGGATATAATACTGACCACCTGCAAGGAATCTGAGTAGTAATGATGCTGGTACAAACCACAGTGGGATTTGTGAGCCTGTATAAATTGGAGTTGTGATAAGTATAAATCTCAGATTCTTTAGGCCATGAGCCATATGGATTCAATGCTATTCCTTCTGGGTGCACATGCGCTCAAGACCATAATTTTGGCCAGCATTGTCTACTGATTCATAGATTTCAAACCAGAAGGGACCAGTATGACCTTCTGTATAACACAGGGCATAGAACTTCCACACAAAAATTACTAGAGCAGATCTTTTGGAAAAACATCCAGTTTTGACTTTAAAATTCCCGTCATGGCGAATCCACGACAACCCTTGGTAAATTGTTCCAGTGGTTGGTTAACTTCACTGTTAAAAGTTTATGCCAGTGGTTCTCAAACTTTTGTACTGGTGACTCCTTTCATATAGCAAGCCTCCGATTGTGACCCCCTTATACATTAAAAACACCTTTTTATGTATTTAATACCATTATAAATGTTGGAAGCAAAACAGGGTTTGGGGTGGAGGCTGACAGCTCATGACCCCCTCCATGTAATAACCTCACAACCCCCTGAGGAGTCCCAACCCCCAGTTTGAGAACCCCTGGTTTATGCCTTATTCCTGTCTGAATTTGTCTAGCTTCACCTTCCAGCCATTGAATGATGGTACATCTTTCTCTGCTAGACAGAAAATCCCATTATCTAATATATGTTCCCCATGTAGGTGCTTAAAGACAGTAATCAAGTCACCTCTTAACCATCTCTTTGTTAAACTAAATAGCCTGAGCAACTTAAATCAATCACTATAAAGCAGATTTTCTAATTCTTTATTATTTTTGTGGTCTTCCCTGAACCCTCTCCAATTTAACAACATCCTTCTTGACTTGTGGACACCAGAACTGGACACTGTATTCCAGCAGCAGTCACACCAGTGCCAGATACAGAGGAAAAATAACCTTTCTGCCCCTACTAGAGATTCCCCTGTTTATGCCTATAAGATTCACATTAGCCCTTTTGGCCACAGCATCACACTGATAGTTCCAGTTCAGCAGATTATGCATGTGCACCCACACCCCTTTTTCAGAGTCCCTCTTTCCCAGGATAGAGCCCCCGCATCCTGTATGTATGACCGACAGTCTTTGTTCCTAGATGTATACATGTAGCCAACTTGCCAAGCGAGCCAGATCGCGCTGTATCAGTGACCTGTCCTCTTCAATATTGACCACTCCCCCAGTTTTTGTGTTATCTGCAAACTTATCAGTGATGATTTTATATATTCTTTCAGGTCATTGATCTAAATGTTATATAGCATAAGGCCAGCAACTGATTCCTGTGGAACCCCACTAGAAACGCATCCATTTATTGATTCCCCATTTACAATTTCATTTTGAGACCTATCAGTTAGCCAGCTTTTAATCCATTTAATATGTGCTGTGTTAATTTTATTATCTTTCTAGTTTTATACTCAAAATATCACGTGTACCAAGTCAGATGCTTTACAGATGGCCATTACATTAACACTATTACCTTTATCAGACAAACTTGTAATCGCATTAAAAAAGATGAAGTTGCTTTAACAGGGTCTCGAGTCTCATATCAGCCAATTAATTATCTTGTCTGGAATTGATATTAGACTGACAGGCTTATAATTACCCAGGTCATCTCATTTACCCTTTTTAAATATTGGCACAATATTAGCTTTCTGCAGGTCCTCTGGGACTTCCTATGTTCCAAAGTTTATTTTAAATCACCATTAATAGTCCAGCTAGTGCCTAAGCCAGCTTTTTAAAAACTCTTCAATGCAAGCTGTCCAGACCTGCAGATTTAAAAATTGGGACTGCACCTTTGCCATACATCTTTTTGTGCTCCCCTTCCTCTCCCACCTGAGAGCATAAAGGGCAGAGTAGGCCGAACCATTCATTGGCTCCTTTTTGCTGATGGTGACAGTGAGATAGAACCCTTACCGGGTCCTTTTACAGTGCACACTGTACAATTAGCTATCAGGCTAATGTTTTTTAGTTTTAGTTTGTGTAGGTAATAGTTGTTGTAATTTATTGCCTCTTCGCAAAAAAAAATCTGATTTTTACATTGGTGGGGGGTAACCTCTGGTAACAATGCTTATTTTGCTATGGCTGAGGCTAAATCCCTGGAAGTTAAAATTTATCCCTCTTGTGAAGCTGCTGTATCTATCATTGATAGACACATTAGGTTTTGTCTTGGCAAGGGAAAGATCCATGGCAGTGTTCAATCTTCTGCTCCATTTTCAAAAGAACACAGCAATCCAGGGAAGTGCATCTCTCTATTTTTGCGTGCTCCATTGAGGGCCTCTTCAGAGCCTGAGGCCAAAAATCCTGTCAAGCCTACTCAGTCACTGTTGACTAATGCTCTGATGAGCCATAAATTTATGTAAAGCTCCCAGGCTTTTTCAAAGAGAGCAAGCCTCTTGGCTACAGAGTAGCGCAGAGGAGTCAAGAACTCACCAGAAAGGAGTTGCAAGACACATCGCTTCCAGGATGAACATAGCACCCTCTCTGGTGCCTAGTAAGATGAGACAAAAGACACAGAATGTCACATGATAGTTCATGCCCCTCAGCCGAAAAGCAGTTGATGGCCCTATGATGCCTCTGCACCAGCTGCTCACTGAGTACACACAGTACTGAAATTGTGGTTTGCACTTCCCCAGTACAAGCTCATTGGTACCAGTGTCAGTACACTTGATACTAGAAACCTCATCTGACGAAGTGGGTATTCACCCACAAAAGCTCATGCTCCAAAACGTCTGTTAGTCTATAAGGTGCTACAGGATTCTTTGCTGCTTTTACAGATCCAGACTAACATGGCTGCCCCTCTGATACTAGAAACTTCAGTGCTCATAACGCCAACGTCAGCCTCCATGATGCAGATGTTCCAGCACTGACTTTCTTGGTACCATACATATTCTTGGTACCAAGTGATCTTACAGTGACCACACAACCAGAATCATCCCTGCTATGCTTATCTGCCACTAGAGCTTCTTCTTCCTTTGTGCTTCTTACTGATACCACCATGATAGTGATGAGGTCTACTGAAACTGTGGCTGAGTTTAGGAGGGCCATGGGACACTTGACAGGGCAGTTTCATCATTTGTGGAACAATATTGTCTTCCTCCCCTTCACAGCATAGCACAGCAGGAGGATTTCCCCTGCCTATAAACTTCCTCCTTCCTCTTACGAGCTGTATTAGTGTGATAGGAATTCCAGGCCCTCCTTTTAAAAGCTTAGATCATCCTTGAGGGGAATGTTCTTCTTTGATTCCATTCGCACGACCCCCAGCCCTATACCATTACAGCAGCCAGTCTGGGCCATTTTGGGCTTTCTGGGATATACAGTCATCTAGGAAACCTTATTCTGTTGCCCCCCACAGCCAGAGTTATATCTTCCTCCTTTCAAGACACCGTAGATCTACTCAAGAGTCAGTTGACACAATCCTACATTTGCACCAAGAAGAGCATCACATTGTAAAAGAATAGCAACAGGAGACAGATCAGTTGTTCCCAACAGCAATTTCATCCTCACTTGATGAGGCAGTCATTCCTGCTACTCTTAGCCAGTCAGAGGATTCTGAGACCTAGGGCACGTGGTAGACACTTCAGAGACTCTGGTGAAAGTTGTGCAATAAATGGACACAAATTACTGGACATTCTGCACCCTTCTATGCCTGGTAGGCTTACCGTGTCTACTAATGAAGAGTTGGTGGAACTAGCTAAGGACCAGTGACAGACCTCATCATCAATGGCAAACACTTCCAAGAAAGCCAACAAATATTACTGAGTTCCTGCTAGGGGATTTGAGTATTTTGACACCCGTCCAGTCCTTAATCACTAGGGGTTAGTACTAGGGGTTAGTACACAGTAGTACACAAAAAATCCAAGCAACAAGGGGCCCTAGAGATGACACCAAGGGAGAAAGACCCTAAGAAACTTGATTTATTCAACGGGAAGGTCAACTCTCCTTCTCAGCTCCAGATGTATGTTTCAGATTATCAGTCACGGCTGTCAGAATAAGACTGTGTGTCACAATTCATAGAGAGCTCAAAGAGAAGTGTCCCTCGTGTCTTAAGAGTAGTTAGAGGCTTGAACATCTTTGCAGTCTGCTCTAGGCATCTCTATTATGGCAGCAAGTTGATTGGGAAGTTCCCACTTCCTGTGCGATGCATAGGACTTCATGTCTCCAATCTTCTGGAATACCCAGAGAGGTCCACGCTACCAATGAGGCTTTCCCATTCTAAGATTGTGAGCTATTTAATGTGTTGATTGATGAAGCACTTCATTCATTAGAGGACTCTGGAGCTATCCTCTGCTCTCTGAACATTTATACACCATCCCCAAGGAGGAAGTAAGCAGACTGCCAAAGCTCCACCAGACAGGGCTTTCACATTACAATCCTCAGAAAATGCTGGAACTACTGAGAGAGAATCAAGGATGCAAAATTGGCAAAGAAAAATCCACAGTGTTGCTGACACAAAGGATACAGTTCATAGGAGCCATGTGTGATTAAAAATCACCAAGTGTTTATAGGTTTCAGACCATGGTACATCTCATCAGTCATGTACCAGCTCATCCAGAGATGTCTGTAAGAGAATGCCTCAGATGTCTGGTCACATGGCCTTCTGCACTTAGGTCACACAGCATGCCAGACTTCACCTACACTCCATGTGAGGGTGGCACCACGTGGACATGATGGTGAGAGTCCTGAGAATAGTCCTCTCCTTAGTAGATTACTGGAAGGACCCTCTTCCATTGTGCAATGCAGTTCTGTTTTCTTCTACCTAAATGCTGATGGATGCTTCCATGCTTGTATGAGGAACTCATCTAGACTAATCAAGGCCTCTCTGGTTCTCCCAGGAAGCTCCTCTCCATGTAAATGTCCTGGAGTTCAGAGACATAGGTTTAGCAAACACAACATTTCTACCCATATTATAGGGATCCGAGTGATGATGGACATCACAATGGCTGTGTATTATGTCAGTAGGCAGGGAGGAGCAGGGTGATCACCTCTATGCCAAGAAGCCATTTGTCTCTGAGATTTGTGCATTAGTCATCAAATCACACCAGCAGTGCTCCATCTTCCAGGTTTGCAAAATGTCCCAGCAGATCAGATCAGCTCCTCAGACAATTTACAGACAGCCACACACACAGTCAAAGAATCAATTCTGTAGAATATCTTTCAGAGCTGGGATGCCCAAAAATAGGCTCATGTGCCTCTCAGAGAGTTGTAGTCCCAATGCTCTGGGACTGCTCTGTATGAAGCCAGCCAGGGGGTAGCATGATTCCTCTCAGGGCACACTTTCCAGGACAAAAAGCCTCCTCAGCTAAGGCTTTCCTGGGTCTGACCTCAGCACATCCAGCACCCTTATTCTCACCATACACTTCACACAGTGGGTCCACCTGGACGGGACCTCAGGGAAGCCAGAGGGCCCCGCATCCGAACTCCGCAGTCAACCGTGACTCTCAGCCAGTGAGAGTAAAACAGAAGATTTATTAGTCAACAGGTACACATTATAGAACAGATCTTGTTAACATAGAAATCAGTGACTTTTTCAGCAAAGTCCATCTTGAGGTAACCCTGGGCCAGACGCCCTGAACTCCCCCCCTCCTCAAGTCTCCAACCACAGACTGTCTGGGACCCAGCTGCCTGGCCTCCAGCATGCCCATTGCCCCTTCTCCCAGTCTTTATCCTGCTTCCCAGGCAAAGCGTCACCTGGTCGCATCCCTCTCCTGGTTCTCAGGTTACGAAGGACACCATCCATTGCTTGCTTGCAAGCAGCTGGACAGCCTCACCTACCCCCAACGGCCTCAGCAAATGTCTCACACCCATATTCCCACCACCTAGGCATTGGTGCAGTACATGGGAAACTGAGGTACACACAGTATTCATACAAGACAGTAAGACTCGCATACAACATAACCCCACTTCATCACAGTGCCACAGACCAGAATAAGAAATGTCCTACATTCTGCTCCAGAATGGGTTCTAGGCTCCCCGACAGACATCTTCCTTATTTTGTGGACATATTGGGGCGCACGTACACCTATTCACCAATCCCATTAATATTAAGAGTCCTGAGGAAACACAGACAAGATTCAGCATTAATGAGCTGGGTGACCCCACATGGCCCAGACGATTCTAATACTCTGATTTGGTGAATCTGTCAACATAGTCTACAATGTCAGTATCTGTTCTGCCCAAGGTAGTTTTGCAAAACAGAGGTCAGATCTTACACCTAGATCCAGCATTGTTACATCTGATAGCCTGGATGCTAGCTGGTTAACAATCATCAAAAGAAGCTGTTGAGATGAAATCCAGAACATCTTGATACATAGCAGAAAAACCTCTGCTAGAGTGACTTTTACAGGAACATAGAAGAGAAAAATTCAGGCCCTATGGCTGCGCCATCTTATATGGTGCGCCATAAAGATAATGTTTAAGCCTCATCTCAAGTTCCTGCCTAAGGTTGTTTCCAATATTTAAGTCAGTATATTTGCCTTCCAGTTTTCTTCACTCAAACCAGGGGGAAGCCAAACTGCAGACCCTTTGCTATGTTAAGGGTTCTTTTCACCCAGAGATTTTCTGAATTGGTATCTAACTGTATTAGATCATGTGAAAGATAGCTAAACTAGAGCCACCCATGCAGATTAGAACCCCTTCCACTGGGGCACAGGCACCTTCTCTAAGTATCCCTATTTCAGAAATGTGCAGGGCAGCTGCATGGGTCTTACCCAGCACTATTCCCTAGTTCAAGCCTAACAATCATATGCTCACTTAGTAGAACTGTCTCGCAATCTTTGTTTAAATGGGACTCCTAGAATCAACCTCCTGACTCTGAGGTAACTGCTAGCTAGTCCTCCGAAGTGGAATCCATCTGAACAGTTACTCAAAGACTATGGAATGGTTACTTACAATAAATGTGGTTCTTTGAGTTGTTCTGTCCTCATGGATTCCATGACCTGCCCTCCTTCTCTGTTACTATGGCATCCTATATTGTATGGATTTTTTATTGGCAAAGGAACTGAGGGACCATTTGGCCACTCTGCCCTTATCCCTCGGGCATGAGGTCCTCTGGGGCCCAAGCATGACTCCAATGGATGTTGCTGTCCAAAAGACTCTGATTTTGAATTCATGGGGTGCATGTCCATCCAGAAGAACAGGAATCCATGTAGACAGCTCATCTCAAAGAACCACAGTTGTTATAATGTAAGTAATCATTCTGTGGTTTGTTAGGGAGGGGTAAAGTATTGTTACTTTTCCTGTTTTTGGTTAAGGTTCCTGCCTGTGCAACCTTAGTTTGGCCTCATTTCCTATACTTTTGAGTTCCTGACTTTGGAAACTTTAATGTTTTAAGCATTGTTTTTGTATGTAATTTATAAAAAATCATTAGCCCTACCAAGCTGTGCCCATTTCTAAATTGAGTCATTGCATAATCATAGAGCTGTAACCTATCTTTAGTCCTCATCCCATGCCCTCACAATCTGTCACTTTTGGTATTCTATGTAAAGTAGCTATTGCCGGCACTTCAGGGCAGTGACTGTGTCTTTCTGCAAAGTGCCTCGTACACCTAACTACTGTGTTTTCAATCTGCCTACCCATCCTTTCATTTTTTTGTCCAGGTGGGAGAGATAATAAAGATCATGAAAGCCTACATCAACATGATTGTGAAGAAACGCTGCAGTGTCAAATCAGCTGCCAGTACGGACAGTCACATTAGCATCTGCACTAGGTGATGAGAAGGAACCCTTATTCCATTAGCCAGAGGCACTTGGCATGTGGTGGGAGTTTACAACTTGTCAGCAGGATGTGTAGCAAAGATTTCTTTTTTTTAAGAACTTCACTGAACTGATTCCTACATAGAAACAAACTGAAATCGCACATCACTACTTACAGTACCAAGGGATTTGCACCTCATCCTAAAGATGTTAGTTAACATCAAAAACTGTTATAGTAAACATGAACAGCCAGACTTGTATTCATCTTGGTTGTTTGAGGGATGCTATCTTAAAGAAACAAAGCCACAAGCTTCCTCTTATCTGTCGTCTTCTGCCTTTTTCGCACTTGTATGTCACACTATCAGAAAAATACACAAGGAACAGTTCTGCACGAGAGGAAGCAGAATTAAATAACTTTCAGTTTGTTGAAGAGCAACTGGCATCTGGGAATTGAGCTAAGTTTCAGCCAAACTTAAAGTGGCATTCCTTTTTGCCAGATTTCATAGTGTTTAATTCTGACTGCCTGGATGTCACAGGCCATTACATTTTACCTGGTTAACCTTGTGCTGCATCAAATAACTTGGGTTAGACTAAAGCATGTTGGTCCTCAGGAGCCTAAAAAGTTGGTTGCCACAGACAGAGAACAGGAATGTATTTGCATGATTCTCTCTCAAGGACGGGGTGGGCTGTCTGAAATGGCTTCTACTCCGGTTCAGCTCAAACTACATTTTAAACAGCCTTGGTTCAAAAGTGAAGGGTTGTCTATTCCTGGGGCATGAATGCCATTTAGTTGCATTTACAAGGAAACAGCTGTTTCAGCCCTCACCCCCAATTTTAGTTCAAACTCATCATTTAAATGTAGTGAC
This sequence comes from Chelonoidis abingdonii, assembly GCF_003597395.2. NCBI lineage: Eukaryota > Metazoa > Chordata > Testudines > Testudinidae > Chelonoidis > Chelonoidis abingdonii. The sequence continues at coordinate 81,915,768 of NC_133778.1, forward strand.
TTGGGTCCTGCCATACAATTTATTTAAATTTAGGTTTTTTGGCTGTCCTGGATGGAGGGACAGTCACCTTAGAAAAAGCGGTGGCTCTTTCTAAGCGCACAGTGTGCAGATGAACTACCCTTCTTTCCACTCTAGTCTAACAGGAAAGTCTGCCACTTTCTCCTGCAACATTCCAACAGGAACTTCACATGCCACTCAGTTCTAACTGGTGCCTTTACCAGTAAAGGTCCTTTCTTCCACTCCATGAGGCTTTAACAAAACCCAAAGAGAACAATTTGCTGTCACAGAAAACAGGACTAATATAGTTGGCATATTTCTCTTTGCCCTATCCCGCAACCATTCTGCAACAGACACACACCAGACCTGTCACTAGGCTAAGCACGTACAGTGTTCATATTACATTTTTTTTAAACTGTAATTTTGCCTTAAAAAGCTTTACTGATGAATCTTACAAGAGCCCTGTTTTTTGGTCACTTCCACAATGAAACAGATGACCAGGTGGCATCTTCAAATGGTCAGGAAAAGTAAGGAGATAGGCAAAATAACACTGGCCACATTGCATATTTGATCAAATACACTAAATGGAGACTTTTAATATATTTAACCATAGCTCTAATTTCCCCTGTCCTACTGCCTTAGTCTAGCTCTTGGGTAGCTGCAGGCAGCTTGAACCCAGTCGGGAATGTTAACAACTCTCACTTCTTGTTCTGACATGCTCATTTCTATTACAGATTTCCTTCTGCGCTCTTTTTTTTTAATTTGTAACTGGCTTTACAAAATGAAGGTTTAATAAATTATTGGCTTGCATGGCCTGTTTTCCTTCACAGATGTTGTGCAGAAACTGTTGTGTGTGCAGGTGTACCTGTTTGTGCAGAGATCTGTCACCTAGTGCTGATATGCAGACATAGCTGATCATGAAAGCAACTGCTTAGCAACAATGTGAGTAGCAGATTTTGCTTTGATGATAAGTTGAGAGGCCCAGGATAGGGTAGAAAATGTTTCAAGCCCTCTTGGTGTTCGTGCTGCACATGGTGTTCTCTTGGATGGAGATTATGTCTTTGGTTAGTCGGGGAGAGCCCAGGCCCACCCTGAAACATTTCTTGAAACTGGGGTTCTGTATCACCATTCCTAAGCAAATGACTAAAGGAAGAAAGGGGGGAGAAATTCAGAGAGGTGGATGTACTTCCCAACAGCCCTCAGATTCATCGTATATACGGGCTCTGTCCATTCAGCCGGGTCCCCCAGCGTTTACTATTCAGCATTAGTTTTGGGTATTCTTTTGGTGAGTGCTGGGATTTCAGATGGTTAGCCTTAAGGGTCAGGGGTTAGGGTTCAGTTTAGGGTTCGGATTTAGGAAGAGGGTTGTCGGATGAGGGGTTGGGATGAGGGAGCAGAGGGAGGTTTAGGGTTGGGTTAGGGTCAGGGTGAGGGGTTAGGGTTGTGATTGTAAGAGTTGGGGGCTAGAATCGGGTTAGGGTTGGGGCTTGGTAAGGGTTAGGAATAGGATGGGTTTAGGGGGTAGGTTTTGGGTTAAGGGCTAGGGTAGGCTAAGTGTGTGTGGGGTGGTTAGGTTTTAGGGGTTGGTTGGGATGAGGGTTAGGGGCGAGGGTGGGGGGTTATGTTGGGTCAGTGTTCTGGTTAGGATAAGATCGGGGTGAGGGTTAGGGTAGGTTCAGGGTAGGGTTAGGGTGTGGGTTAGGGCTAGGGTTTGGGGTTGGGATTCGGTTAGGGTTGGGGTTTGTGATAAGCGTCTATCTCAAATCTGGACCTTAGCGTCCAAAATCTGGGTGCTTACTATGGACTCCCCCAAGCTTTCTGCCAGCTTGGATCTTATCTCGCTGCCACCATCCGAAGTTTTTCCAGGGTTTCAGCCCCCTCTCGGGTTCCCCAAACTTTTCCTTGGAGAACCCCCTCTCTGGTCTCCCCAACTCCCCCTGGAGAGACCCCCAAGACCCAGAAGTCTGAGTCTTACCTGCAAGGGAAATACCTCCCTTCCCCCTCCTTCCCCCTGAGGCAAGCCTTCAACACAAGGGGACAGAGATAATCCTACCTCTTTCCCTCCCACCGCTCGCTAGTGCTGCCGAGCCCCCCTCCGTAGATCTAACACAACAAGAATCTCCTTCCCTTGTACCTTAATCTACCCAGAGAGAAAACTCAACCCAAGTTTTAAAAAGAAAACTTTAGTTTATCTGCATTTTCTTTCTTTTTTATATATATATAAACACTGCATTAAGAGAATCAATACAGGGATATGGCTTATAAGAAAATAGGAATAAGTAGTCCGATTTAAAAGATAGCCAATTTAAACCAGTCCAGCAAACAACACACATGTAAATACAAAACAAGTGTACTCACACTTTGGTAGACGAAAGTTAGAAAAAAGATTGGAGTTAGAAGAA